>NC_092159.1:62790913-62860913 GCF_045791955.1 Oncorhynchus clarkii lewisi | reverse complement strand
CGGGTTACTGGTGGGAGGTTAGAGGCTACGGGTAGTGGTGGGAGGTTAGAGAATATGGGTTACTGGTGGGAGGTTAGAGGCTACGGGTAGTGGTGGGAGGTTAGAGAATATGGGTTACTGGTGGGAGGTTAGAGGATACGGGTAGTGGTGGGAGGTTAGAGCTGTCTTTTCCAACCCTGGTCCTCCAGTACCCCAACAGTACAGTTTAGTTGTATCCCTGGAGAAACACACCTAATTCAACTTATTGAGGACTTGATGATTAGTTGACCAGTTGAGTCAGGTGTGCATGTCCAGGGTTACAATAACAATGTGTTCTGTTGTGGTACTGGAGGACCAGGGTTGGGCTGTTGGTGTTACTGGAGGACCAGGGTTGGTGGTACTGGAGGACCAGGTTTGGTGGTACTGGAGGACCAGGGTTGGGGGTACTGGGGGACCAGGGTTGGGGGTACTGGGGGACCAGGGTTGGGGGTACTGGGGGACCAGGGTTGAGGGTACTGGGGGACCAGGGTTGGGGGTACTGGGGGACCAGGGTTGGGGGTACTGGGGGACCAGGGTTGGGGGTACTGGGGGACCAGGGTTGGGGGTACTGGGGGACCAGAGGTTTAGAGAATACCACTAGAGGTTTAGAGAATACCACTAGAGGTTTAGAGAATACCACTAGTAGTACTACCAGTTTAGAGAATACTGAAGTCTCTTCCATTGTAGCCAGTACAGGATAATTCCCATTTCAACAGTTGAACTCTCTTCCATTGTAGCCAGTACGGGATGATCCCCATTTCCACCACTTTCTGCTCAGCCAGACTGAGAAGGTAAGAGGGAAAGTTGCTGAACGTTTGTTCAACATTTTTGCTTGTTTTTTTTTTGGGGGGGGGGTGGTTGGTTTTGCAGCTGTTGCCCTGTAACTGCACACTGTTGGGGTTTTAAGGGCTCAGGGGGTGAGGTTCCCCTTAGGTACAGATCTAGAGTCAGCTTTCCCTCCCCCATGCTAATCTGACCCAAGATCAGCGTCTACGGGCAACTTCACCCTACTCTGTTAGGTGGGAGAATAACATAGGAGTGTGTATGAGCTTCACAGGAATAAAGTCTGCGTTCCAATTGTGTATCCTTCTCTTGAAGACTCTTACGCTCCCCATCATGGATTTCAGAATGGTGGAAACTGACTTCGTCCAGCCGGCGCTGGTCCGGTGCTTAGCCGGCGCTGGTCCGGTGCTTAGCCGGCGCTGGTCCGGTGCTTAGCCGGCGCTGGTCCGGTGCTTAGCCGGCGCTGGTCCGGTGCTTAGCCGGCGCTGGTCCGGTGCTTAGCCGGCACTGGTCCGGTGCTTCGCCGGCGCTGGTCCTGGGCCGGTGCTTAGCCGGCGCTGGGCCGGTGCTTTTTAAACCCACGGTGGGGAGTGTGCAAGTGCACCCTTCAGGAGAAGGGTATAGAATCAGGAAGCAGACAGTTTGGAGACCTTTTTTTGTTGTTGTTGTTTGTTAACTGTTTTCTCAATTGATCATTAATTAACCCTTTCTTCTCCTACCTTTTTCTGTGTGGTGTAGTTCAGTTTTATTAGGTAGTTTAATTCAATGTAAATGTTTATCTGTACACTACTGTGACGATTCCTTTTACATTTCACTGGTACTTCTATGGGGCACCGTTTTTAATGAAAGAAATCAATTAGATGGTTTATTTAGTCTGGAAGCACGTGAAATGTATTGTTTGTAGAGCTCCCTTCCCTCCCTTCTCTCTATCCTGCTGCTCTTGCATGGATTTCCCTCTGAATCCTTCCTGCATCCCAGGTGGCACCCTATTCCCTATATAGTTCACTACTTTTGACCAGAGTCCAAAACCCTATTCCCTATATCGTTCACTACTTCCTCAGGCAACACTATGCACTCTGAATCCCCCCCTCGTCAGGCAACACTATGCACTCTGAATCTCCCCTTCCTTGGGCAACACTACACACTCAATCTCCCCCTCCTCAGGCAATACTATGCACTCTGAATCTCCCCCTCCTCGGGCAACACTATGCACTCTGAATCTCCCCCTCCTCAGGCAACACTATGCACTCTGAATCTCCCCCTCGTCAGGCAATACTACGCACTCTGAATCTTCCCCTCAGGCAATACTACGCACTCAGAATCTCCCCCTCAGGCAACACTACGCACTCTGAATCTTCCCCTCCTCAGGCAACACTATGCACTCTGAATCTCCCCCTCAGGCAACACTACGCACTCTGAATCTCCCCCTCCTCAGGCATCACTATGCACTCTGAATCTCCCCCTCCTCAGGCAACACTATGGACTCTGAATCTCCCCCTCCTCAGGCAACACTATGCACTCTGAATCTCCCCCTCCTCAGGCAATACTACGCACTCTGAATCTTCCCCTCAGGCAATACTACGCACTCTGAATCTCCCCCTCCTCAGGCAATACTACGCACTCTGAATCTTCCCCTCAGGCAATACTACGCACTCTGAATCTCCCCCTCCTCAGGCAACACTATGCACTCTGAATCTCCCCCTCCTCGGGCAATACTACGCACTCTGAATCTCCCCCTCCTCAGGCATCACTATGCACTCTGAATCTCCCCCTCCTCAGGCAACACTATGCACTCTGAATCTCCCCCTCCTCAGGCAACACTACGCACTCTGAATCTTCCCCTCCTCAGGCAACACTATGCACTCTGAATCTCCCCCTCAGGCAACACTACGCACTCTGAATCTCCCCCTCCTCAGGCATCACTATGCACTCTGAATCTCCCCCTCCTCAGGCAATACTACGTACTCTGAATCTCCCCCTCCTCAGGCAATACTACGCACTCTGAATCTCCCCCTCCTCAGGCAATACTACGCACTCTGAATCTTCCCCTCAGGCAATACTACGCACTCTGAATCTCCCCCTCCTCAGGCAACACTATGGACTCTGAATCTCCCCCTCCTCAGACAACACTATGGACTCTGAATCTCCCCCTCCTCAGGCAACACTATGCGCTCTGAATCTCCCCCTCCTCAGGCAACACTATGCACTCTGAGTTCCATAATTCCTTGCCTTCTTATTTTGGACACACGGCAGTGGCCACAGCCCTGAAAGTGTAACTGTTAAACTGTAGCACCGCGTGGTCAGTCTGATAACTCTAGTAGTTACAGTTGTAACGGGTGTTCCCTGCATGTTAGACAGTTATCTAATCACACACCAGAAACTACTAGTACAGCACAAACCTCCAACGTCTAGCCACACACCAGAAACTACTAGTACAGCACAAACCTCCGTCTAGTCACACACCAGAAACTACTAGTACAGCACAAACCTCCGTCTAGTCACACACCAGAAACTACTAGTACAGCACAAACCTCCGTCTAGTCACACACCAGAAACTACACTAGTACAGCACAAACCTCCGTCTAGTCACACACCAGAAACTACTAGTACAGCACAAACCTCCGTCTAGCCACACACCAGAAACTACTAGTACAGCACAAACCTCCGTCTAGTCACACACCAGAAACTACTAGTACAGCACAAACCTCCGTCTAGCCACACACCAGAAACTACTAGTACAGCACAAACCTCCGTCTAGTCACACACCAGAAACTACTAGTACAGCACAAACCTCCGTCTAGTCACACACCAGAAACTACTAGTACAGCACAAACCTCCGTCTAGTCACACACCAGAAACTACTAGTACAGCACAAACCTCCGTCTAGCCACACACCAGAAACTACTAGTACAGCACAAACCTCCGTCTAGCCACACACCAGAAACTACTAGTACAGCACAAACCTCCGTCTAGTCACACACCAGAAACTACTAGTACAGCACAAACCTCCGTCTAGTCACACACCAGAAACTACTAGTACAGCACAAACCTCCGTCTAGTCACACACCAGAAACTACTAGTACAGCACAAACCTCCGTCTAGTCACACACCAGAAACTACTAGTACAGCACAAACCTCCGTCTAGTCACACACCAGAAACTACACTAGTACAGCACAAACCTCCGTCTAGCCACACACCAGAAACTACACTAGTACAGCACAAACCTCCGTCTAGCCACACACCAGAAACTACACTAGTACAGCACAAACCTCCGTCTAGCCACACACCAGAAACTACACTAGTACAGCACAAACCTCCGTCTAGCCACACACCAGAAACTACTAGTACAGCACAAACCTCCGTCTAGTCACACACCAGAAACTACTAGTACAGCACAAACCTCCGTCTAGTCACACACCAGAAACTACTAGTACAGCACAAACCTCCGTCTAGCCACACACCAGAAACTACACTAGTACAGCACAAACCTCCGTCTAGCCACACACCAGAAACTACACTAGTACAGCACAAACCTCCGTCTAGCCACACACCAGAAACTACTAGTACAGCACAAACCTCCGTCTAGTCACACACCAGAAACTACTAGTACAGCACAAACCTCCGTCTAGTCACACACCAGAAACTACACTAGTACAGCACAAACCTCCGTCTAGTCACACACCAGAAACTACTAGTACAGCACAAACCTCCTTCTAGTCACACACCAGAAACTACTAGTACAGCACAAACCTCCGTCTAGTCACACACCAGAAACTACTAGTACAGCACAAACCTCCGTCTAGTCACACACCAGAAACTACTAGTACAGCACAAACCTCCGTCTAGCCACACACCAGAAACTACTAGTACAGCACAAACCTCTGTCTAGCCACACACCAGAAACTACTAGTACAGCACAAACCTCCGTCTAGTCACACACCAGAAACTACACTAGTACAGCACAAACCTCCGTCTAGTCACACACCAGAAACTACTAGTACAGCACAAACCTCCGTCTAGCCACACACCAGAAACTACTAGTACAGCACAAACCTCCGTCTAGTCACACACCAGAAACTACTAGTACAGCACAAACCTCCGTCTAGTCACACACCAGAAACTACTAGTACAGCACAAACCTCCGTCTAGTCACACACCAGAAACTACTAGTACAGCACAAACCTCCGTCTAGTCACACACCAGAAACTACTAGTACAGCACAAACCGCCAACGTCTAGTCACACACCAGAAACTACTAGTACAGCACAAACCTCCAACGTCTAGCCACACACCAGAAACTACTAGTACAGCACAAACCTCCGTCTAGCCACACACCAGAAACTACTAGTACAGCACAAACCTCCGTCTAGCCACACACCAGAAACTACTAGTACAGCACAAACCTCCGTCTAGCCACACACCAGAAACTACTAGTACAGCACAAACCTCCGTCTAGCCACACACCAGAAACTACTAGTACAGCACAAACCTCCGTCTAGCCACACACCAGAAACTACTAGTACAGCACAAACCTCCGTCTAGTCACACACCAGAAACTACACTAGTACAGCACAAGCACAAACCTCCGTCTCACACACCAGAAACTACTAGTACAGCACAAACCTCCGTCTAGACACACACCACAAACTACTAGTACAGCACAAACCTCCGTCTAGCCACACACCAGAAACTACTAGTACAGCACAAACCTCCGTCTAGTCACACACCAGAAACTACTAGTACAGCACAAACCTCCGTCTAGTCACACACCAGAAACTACTAGTACAGCACAAACCTCCGTCTAGCCACACACCAGAAACTACTAGTACAGCACAAACCTCCGTCTAGCCACACACCAGAAACTACTAGTACAGCACAAACCTCCGTCTAGTCACACACCAGAAACTACACTAGTACAGCACAAACCTCCGTCTAGTCACACACCAGAAACTACTAGTACAGCACAAACCTCCGTCTAGCCACACACCAGAAACTACTAGTACAGCACAAACCTCCGTCTAGTCACACACCAGAAACTACTAGTACAGCACAAACCTCCGTCTAGTCACACACCAGAAACTACTAGTACAGCACAAACCTCCGTCTAGTCACACACCAGAAACTACTAGTACAGCACAAACCTCCGTCTAGTCACACACCAGAAACTACTAGTACAGCACAAACCTCCGTCTAGTACACACACCAGAAACTACTAGTACAGCACAAACCTCCGTCTAGTCACACACCAGAAACTACTAGTACAGCACAAACCTCCGTCTAGTCACACACCAGAAACTACTAGTACAGCACAAACCTCCGAAACTCTACAGCACAAAGTCACACACACCAGAAACTACTAGTACAGCACAAACCTCCGTCTAGTCACACACCAGAAACTACTAGTACAGCACAAACCTCCGTCTAGTCACACACCAGAAACTACTAGTACAGCACAAACCTCCGTCTAGTCACACACCAGAAACTACTAGTACAGCACAAACCTCCGTCTAGTCACACACCAGAAACTACTAGTACAGCACAAACCTCCGTCTAGTCACACACCAGAAACTACTAGTACAGCACAAACCTCCGTCTAGTCACACACCAGAAACTACTAGTACAGCACAAACCTCCGTCTAGTCACACACCAGAAACTACTAGTACAGCACAAACCTCCGTCTAGTCACACACCAGAAACTACTAGTACAGCACAAACCTCCGTCTAGTCACACACCAGAAACTACTAGTACAGCACAAACCTCCGTCTAGTCACACACCAGAAACTACTAGTACAGCACAAACCTCCGTCTAGTCACACACCAGAAACTACTAGTACAGCACAAACCTCCGTCTAGTCACACACCAGAAACTACTAGTACAGCACAAACCTCCGTCTAGTCACACACCAGAAACTACTAGTACAGCACAAACCTCCGTCTAGTCACACACCAGAAACTACTAGTACAGCACAAACCTCCGTCTAGTCACACACCAGAAACTACTAGTACAGCACAAACCTCCGTCTAGTCACACACCAGAAACTACTAGTACAGCACAAACCTCCGTCTAGTCACACACCAGAAACTACTAGTACAGCACAAACCTCCGTCTAGTCACACACACACCAGCACAAACTCACACACCAGAAACTAGTACAGCACAAACCTCCGTCTAGTCACACACCAGAAACTACTAGTACAGCACAAACCTCCGTCTAGCCACACACCAGAAACTACTAGTACAGCACAAACCTCCGTCTAGTCACACACCAGAAACTACTAGTACAGCACAAACCTCCGTCTAGTCACACACCAGAAACTACTAGTACAGCACAAACCTCCGTCTAGTCACACACCAGAAACTACTAGTACAGCACAAACCTCCGTCTAGTCACACACCAGAAACTACTAGTACAGCACAAACCTCCGTCTAGTCACACACCAGAAACTACTAGTACAGCACAAACCTCCGTCTAGTCACACACCAGAAACTACTAGTACAGCACAAACCTCCGTCTAGTCACACACCAGAAACTACTAGTACAGCACAAACCTCCGTCTAGTCACACACCAGAAACTACTAGTACAGCACAAACCTCCGTCTAGTCACACACCAGAAACTACTAGTACAGCACAAACCTCCGTCTAGCCACACACCAGAAACTACACTAGTACAGCACAAACCTCCGTCTAGTCACACACCAGAAACTACTAGTACAGCACAAACCTCCGTCTAGTCACACACCAGAAACTACTAGTACAGCACAAACCTCCGTCTAGTCACACACCAGAAACTACTAGTACAGCACAAACCTCCATCTAGTCACACACCAGAAACTACTAGTACAGCACAAACCTCCGTCTAGTCACACACCAGAAACTACTAGTACAGCACAAACCTCCGTCTAGCCACACACCACAAACTACACTAGTACAGCACAAACCTCCGTCTAGCCACACACCAGAAACTACTAGTACAGCACAAACCTCCGTCTAGTCACACACCAGAAACTACTAGTACAGCACAAACCTCCGTCTAGTCACACACCAGAAACTACTAGTACAGCACAAACCTCCGTCTAGTCACACACCAGAAACTACTAGTACAGCACAAACCTCCGTCTAATCACACACCAGAAACTACTAGTACAGCACAATCCTCCGTCTAGTCACACACCAGAAACTACTAGTACAGCACAAACCTCCGTCTAATCACACACCAGAAACTACTAGTACAGCACAAACCTCCGTCTAGTCAGGGGTGTCAAAACATACGGAACAAACTGAATATACTTTCCAATGACTGAAACCAAACAGAAACGTGATAATGGACCTACATTCATACAGTTTATTGACTGGGTCCTTGTTGCTAATAATCATTTGAAATAAAAGCTAGACTGTCAGGAAGCATCAAATTCCCCCAAAAATGATGGATAGAGGACTATTTTGACAGAGGATAATTTATACATTTTCATTGCGGCCCTCCGGAACTGGTGGGAGATTGAATGCGGCCCCTGGGAAAGTGGGTTTGACACCTCCGCTCTAGTCACACACACACACACAGACAGACTATGTGTATTGTCTGAGGGAGATTCAGAGTGAATATACACAAACTCAAGAAGATGCTCCATAACACAGCTTCAGTGGAAAGTTAGCAACTCTGTATGTGTATAAAACAATTTAAAAATACATATATTTTTAAAATATAAATCCCCCTCTCGTTTTCTACTTCCTCGTTGAATTGGATGAATCGACGCGAAAACTGAATTTGTGAAATCACACCGTCCTCGTCTGTGTTACCAAAGCAGGCCTAGCAGCCTGCTACAAACCCTAGCTAGCATTAGCTTAGCCGTTCAACGACCCCACCAGAACTAGGAATAAAAAGTGTCTCTGTTCAGTCAGTGAGTGAATGGCTACGTTTGGCCAAAGCCCCATCTGGGCCCTGGTCACCAGTAGTGCACTATAAAGGGAACACAGTGCTGTTTTGGGATGCAGCCGGTGTGGTGGTTTTAGGAGGATGTTAGCATTAGCACCACTGTTTGTGTGTAAACTAATGTCTGTCCGTTGAACCTTTTCTCTCCCCTCCTCAGCCTGCCTCGTCTATGGAGCCGATCAGTAAACGCCTGAAGATCGTTGAGGAGGTGAGCAAGCAGTCTGTCTCACACGGCTCCTGTAATTAGGGCACTGGGTTCTTTTCCACCCCCGATTTGAGGCACTGCTTTAACCCTCTGGTCATTCTGGTCAAAAGTAGTTCACTATATAGGGAATAGGGTGCCGTTTGGGACCGTCTATATAGGGAATAGGGTGCCATTTGTGGCCGTCTATATAGGGAATAGGGTGCCGTTTGGGACCGTCTATATAGGGAATAGGGTGCCGTTTGTGACCGTCTATATAGGGAATAGGGTGCCATTTGGGACCGTCTATATAGGGAATAGGGTGCCATTTGTGACCGTCTATATAGGGAATAGGGTGCCGTTTGTGGCCGTCTATATAGGGAATAGGGTGCCATTTGTGACCGTCTATATAGGGAATAGGGTGCCGTTTGTGGCCGTCTATATAGGGAATAGGGTGCCATTTGGGACCGTCTATATAGGGAATAGGGTGCCGTTTGTGACCGTCTATATAGGGAATAGGGTGCCATTTGTGACGGTCTTAATGCTTGACCTCTCCACTCACTCACTCACCCTCAGTACCATTCTCTATTTGCTGTCTGAGTCTACTTTGGCTCGCCTTAGGAGGTACAGCTGGAGGTGTATGTTATGTAGAGGTACAGCTGGAGGTGTATGTTATGTAGAGGTACAGCTGGAGGTGTATGTTATGTAGGGGGGTACAGCTGGAGGTGTATGTTATGTAGGGGGGTACAGCTGGAGGTGTATGTTATGTAGGGGGGTACAGCTGGAGGTGTATGTTATGTAGGGGGGTACAGCTGGAGGTGTATGTTATGTAGGGGGGTACAGCTGGAGGTGTATGTTATGTAGAGGTACAGCTGGAGGTGTATGTTATGTAGAGGTACAGCTGGAGGTGTATGTTATGTAGAGGTACAGCTGGAGGTGTATGTTATGTAGAGGTACAGCTGGAGGTGTATGTTATGTAGAGGTACAGCTGGAGGTGTATGTTATGTAGAGGTACAGCTGGAGGTGTATGTTATGTAGAGGTACAGCTGGAGGTGTATGTTATGTAGGGGGGTACAGCTGGAGGTGTATGTTATGTAGGGGGATACAGCTGGAGGTGTATGTTATGTAGGGGGGTACAGCTGGAGGTGTATGTTATGTAGGGGGGTACAGCTGGAGGTGTATGTTATGTAGGGGGGTACAGCTGGAGGTGTATGTTATGTAGGGGGGTACAGCTGGAGGTGTATGTTATGTAGGGGTACAGCTGGAGGTGTATGTTATGTAGGGGTGGAGGTGTATGTTATGTAGGGGGGTACAGCTGGAGGTGTATGTTATGTAGAGGTACATCTGGAGGTGTATGTTATGTAGGGGGGTACAGCTGGAGGTGTATGTTATGTAGGGGGGTACAGCTGGAGGTGTATGTTATGTAGAGGTACAGCTGGAGGTGTATGTTATGTAGAGGTACAGCTGGAGGTGTATGTTATGTAGGGGGGTACAGCTGGAGGTGTATGTTATGTAGAGGGGTACAGCTGGAGGTGTATGTTATGTAGGGGTGGAGGTGTATGTTATGTAGGGGGGGTACAGCTGGAGGTGTATGTTATGTAGAGGGGTACAGCTGGAGGTGTATGTTATGTAGAGGTACAGCTGGAGGTGTATGTTATGTAGGGGGGTACAGCTGGAGGTGTATGTTATGTAGAGGGGTACAGCTGGAGGTGTATGTTATGTAGGGGGGTACAGCTGGAGGTGTATGTTATGTAGAGGGGTACAGCTGGAGGTGTATGTTATGTAGAGGTACAGCTGGAGGTGTATGTTATGTAGGGGGGTACAGCTGGAGGTGTATGTTATGTAGGGGGGGTACAGCTGGAGGTGTATGTTATGTAGGGGTGGAGGTGTATGTTATGTAGGGGTGGAGGTGTATGTTATGTAGGGGTGGAGGTGTATGTTATGTAGAGGTACAGCTGGAGGTGTATGTTATGTAGGGGGGTACAGCTGGAGGTGTATGTTATGTAGAGGGGTACAGCTGGAGGTGTATGTTATGTAGAGGTACAGCTGGAGGTGTATGTTATGTAGGGGGGTACAGCTGGAGGTGTATGTTATGTAGAGGGGTACAGCTGGAGGTGTATGTTATGTAGGGGTACAGCTGGAGGTGTATGTTATGTAGGGGGGGTACAGCTGGAGGTGTATGTTATGTAGGGGTGGAGGTGTATGTTATGTAGGGGTGGAGGTGTATGTTATGTAGAGGTACAGCTGGAGGTGTATGTTATGTAGGGGGGTGCAGCTGGAGGTGTATGTTATGTAGAGGTGTATGTTATGTAGAGGTGTATGTTATGTAGGGGGGTACAGCTGGAGGTGTATGTTATGTAGGGGGGGTACAGCTGGAGGTATATGTTATGTAGAGGTGGAGGTGTATGTTATGTAGAGGTACAGCTGGAGGTGTATGTTATGTAGAGGTGTATGTTATGTAGAGGTACAGCTGGAGGTGTATGTTATGTAGAGGTACAGCTGGAGGTGTATGTTATGTAGGGGGGTACAGCTGGAGGTGTATGTTATGTAGGGGGGTACAGCTGGAGGTGTATGTTATGTAGAGGTACAGCTGGAGGTGTATGTTATGTAGGGGGGTACAGCTGGAGGTGTATGTTATGTAGGGGGGTACAGCTGGAGGTGTATGTTATGTAGGGAGGTACATCTGGAGGTGTATGTTATGTAGGGAGGTACATCTGGAGGTGTATGTTATGTAGGGGGGTACAGCTGGAGGTGTATGTTATGTAGGGGTACAGCTGGAGGTGTATGTTATGTAGGGGTACAGCTGGAGGTGTATGTTATGTAGGGGTACAGCTGGAGGTGTATGTTATGTAGGGGTACAGCTGGAGGTCTATGTTATGTAGGGGTACAGCTGGAGGTGTATGTTGAGGTACAGCTGGAGGTGTATGTTATGTAAGGGGGTACAGCTGGAGGTGTATGTTATGTAGGGGGGTACAGCTGGAGGTGTATGTTATGTAGGGGGGTACAGCTGGAGGTGTATGTTATGTAGAGGTACAGCTGGAGGTGTATGTAATGTAGAGGTACAGCTGGAGGTGTATGTTATGTAGGGGGGTACAGCTGGAGGTGTATGTTATGTAGGGGGGTACAGCTCGAGGTGTATGTAATGTAGAGGTACAGCTGGAGGTGTATGTTATGTAGGGGGGTACAGCTGGAGGTGTATGTTATGTAGGGGGGTACAGCTGGAGGTGTATGTTATGTAGGGGGGTACAGCTGGAGGTGTATGTTATGTAGGGGTACAGCTGGAGGTGTATGCTATGTAGGGGGGTACAGCTGGAGGTGTATGTTATGTAGGGGGGTACAGCTGGAGGTGTATGTTATGTAGGGGGGTACAGCTGGAGGTGTATGTTATGTTTAGGGGTTACAGCTGGAGGTGTATGTTATGTAGGGGTACAGCTGGAGGTGTATGTTATGTAGGGGGGTACAGCTGGAGGTGTATGTTATGTAGGGGGGTACAGCTGGAGGTGTATGTTATGTAGGGGTACAGCTGGAGGTGTATGTTATGTAGGGGGGTACAGCTGGAGGTGTATGTTATGTAGAGGTACAGCTGGAGGTGTATGTTATGTAGGGGGGTACAGCTGGAGGTGTATGTTATGTAGGGGTACAGCTGGAGGTGTATGTTATGTAGGGGTACAGCTGGAGGTGTATGTTATGTAGGGGTACAGCTGGAGGTCTATGTTATGTAGGGGTACAGCTGGAGGTGTATGTTGAGGTACAGCTGGAGGTGTATGTTATGTAAGGGGGTACAGCTGGAGGTGTATGTTATGTAGGGGGGTACAGCTGGAGGTGTATGTTATGTAGGGGGGTACAGCTGGAGGTGTATGTTATGTAGAGGTACAGCTGGAGGTGTATGTAATGTAGAGGTACAGCTGGAGTTGTATGTTATGTAGGGGGGGTACAGCTGGAGGTGTATGTTATGTAGGGGGGTACAGCTGGAGGTGTATGTAATGTAGAGGTACAGCTGGAGGTGTATGTTATGTAGGGGGGTACAGCTGGAGGTGTATGTTATGTAGGGGGGTACAGCTGGAGGTGTATGTTATGTAGGGGTACAGCTGGAGGTGTATGCTATGTAGGGGGGTACAGCTGGAGGTGTATGTTATGTAGGGGTACAGCTGGAGGTGTATGTTATGTAGGGGGGTACAGCTGGAGGTGTATGTTATGTTTAGGGGTTACAGCTGGAGGTGTATGTTATGTAGGGGTACAGCTGGAGGTGTATGTTATGTAGGGGTACAGCTGGAGGTGTATGTTATGTAGGGGGGTACAGCTGGAGGTGTATGTTATGTAGGGGGGTACAGCTGGAGGTGTATGTTATGTAGGGGTACAGCTGGAGGTGTATGTTATGTAGGGGGGTACAGCTGGAGGTGTATGTTATGTAGAGGTACAGCTGGAGGTGTATGTTATGTAGAGGTACAGCTGGAGGTGTATGTTATGTAGGGGTACAGCTGGAGGTGTATGTTATGTAGGGGGGTACAGCTGGAGGTGTATGTTATGTAGGGGGGTACAGCTGGAGGTGTATGTTATGTAGGGGGGTACAGCTGGAGGTGTATGTTATGTAGAGGGGTACAGCTGGAGGTGTATGTTATGTAGGGGTACAGCTGGAGGTCTATGTTATGTAGGGGTACAGCTGGAGGTCTATGTTATGGAGGGGTACAGCTGGAGGTGTATGTTATGTAGGGGTACAGCTGGAGGTGAATGTTATGTAGAGGTACAGCTGGAGGTGTATGTTATGTAGAGGGGTACAGCTGGAGGTGTATGTTATGTAGGGTTGGAGGTGTATGTTACGTAGGGGTACAGCTGGAGGTGTATGTTACGTAGGGGTACAGCTGGAGGTGTATGTTATGTAGGGTTGGAGGTGTATGTTATGTAGGGGGGTACAGCTGGAGGTGTATGTTACGTAGGGGTACAGCTGGAGGTGTATGTTACGTAGTGGTACAGCTGGAGGTGTATGTTATGTAGGGGTACAGCTGGAGGTGTATGTTATGTAGGGGTGGAGGTGTATGTTATGTAGAGGTACAGCTGGAGGTGTATGTTATGTAGGGGTACAGCTGGAGGTGTATGTTATGTAGGGTTGGAGGTGTATGTTATGTAGGGGGGGTACAGCTGGAGGTGTATGTTATGTAGGGAGGTACAGCTGGAGGTGTATGTTACGTAGGGGTACAGCTGGAGGTGTATGTTACGTAGGGGTACAGCTGGAGGTGTATGTTACGTAGGGGTACAGCTGGAGGTGTATGTTATGTAGGGTTGGAGGTGTATGTTATGTAAGGGGGGGTACAGCTGGAGGTGTATGTTATGTAGAGGGGTACAGCTGGAGGTGTATGTTATGTAGGGAGGTACAGCTGGAGGTGTATGTTATGTAGAGGTACAGCTGGAGGTGTATGTTATGTAGAGATACAGCTGGAGGTGTATGTTATGTAGGGGGGTACAGCTGGAGGTGTATGTTATGTAGGGGTACAGCTGGAGGTGAATGTTATGTAGAGGTACAGCTGGAGGTGTATGTTATGTAGAGGGGTACAGCTGGAGGTGTATGTTATGTAGGGTTGGAGGTGTATGTTACGTAGGGGTACAGCTGGAGGTGTATGTTACGTAGGGGTACAGCTGGAGGTGTATGTTATGTAGGGTTGGAGGTGTATGTTACGTAGGGGTACAGCTGGAGGTGTATGTTATGTAGAGGTACAGCTGGAGGTGTATGTTATGTAGGGGTGGAGGTTTATGTTACGTAGGGGTTCTGCTGGAGGTGTATGTTATGTAGGGGTGGAGGTGTATGTTACGTAGGGGTACTGCTGGAGGTGTATGTTATGTAGGGGTGGAGGTGTATGTTACGTAGGGGTACAGCTGGAGGTGTATGTTATGTAGAGGTACAGCTGGAGGTGTATGTTATGTAGAGGGGTACAGCTGGAGGTGTATGTTATGTAGGGGGTACAGCTGGAGGTGTATGTAATGTAGGGGTGGAGGTGTATGTTACGTAGGGGGGTACAGCTGGAGGTGTATGTTACGTAGGGGTACAGCTGGAGGTGTATGTTATGTAGAGGTACAGCTGGAGGTGTATGTTATGTAGAGGTACAGCTGGAGGTGTATGTTATGTAGGGGGGGGGTACAGCTGGAGGTGTATGTTATGTAGAGGTACAGCTGGAGGTGTATGTTATGTAGAGGTACAGCTGGAGGTGTATGTTATGTAGAGGTACAGCTGGAGGTGTATGTTATGTAGAGGTACAGCTGGAGGTGTATGTTATGTAGAGGTACAGCTGGAGGTGTATGTTATGTAGAGGTACAGCTGGAGGTGTATGTTATGTAGAGGTACAGCTGGAGGTGTATGTTATGTAGGGGGGTACAGCTGGAGGTGTATGTTATGTAGGGAGGTACAGCTGGAGGTGTATGTTATGTAGGGGTACAGCTGGAGGTCTATGTTATGTAGGGGTGGAGGTGTATGTTATGTAGGGGTACAGCTGGAGGTGTATGTTATGTAGAGGTACAGCTGGAGGTGTATGTTATGTAGGGGTACAGCTGGAGGTGTATGTTATGTAGAGGTACAGCTGGAGGTGTATGTTATGTAGAGGGGTACAGCTGGAGGTGTATGTTATGTAGAGGGGTACAGCTGGAGGTGTATGTTATGTAGGGGTACAGCTGGAGGTGTATGTTATGTAGGGGGGTACAGCTGGAGGTGTATGTTATGTAGGGGGGTACAGCTGGAGGTGTATGTTATGTAGGGGGGTACAGCTGGAGGTGTATGTTATGTAGGGGGGTACAGCTGGAGGTGTATGTTATGTAGAGGTACAGCTGGAGGTGTATGTTATGTAGAGGTACAGCTGGAGGTGTATGTTATGTAGAGGTACAGCTGGAGGTGTATGTTATGTAGAGGTACAGCTGGAGGTGTATGTTATGTAGGGGTACAGCTGGAGGTGTATGTTATGTAGGGGGGTACAGCTGGAGGTGTATGTTATGTAGGGGTGGAGGTCTATGTTATGTAGGGGTACAGCTGGCCACTGCAAGTGTTGGTTTTGCATGTGGGTTTCAGACGTGTGTATATTTATCACATGAATGTATGTCCTTGGTTTCAGTCTTCACTCCGAGGGAGACTATTTATACCACAGAGCCCCGCGGTGCTTCCTACATGGCACACATTTACTGAATGGCATTTATTTTCATACAAACAGCAAGTACTAGATCAGATATTAAGTAAGACCCAGTAGATACAGCATGTTTGTACTCGTCTGTGGTCGGGAACTCTCGATGCGCCTGTTAAAATGACGGTGGTGTTTGTTGTTTTTGTTTGGTCTGTACAGGACACGAGGTCAACGTCTATCCAAGCTGCCGACAGCACTGCCATCAATGGCAGTATTACTCCCACAGACAAACGGTAGGAGATAGTGTAGTAATATATATATGTAGCAGTATTACTCCCACAGACAAACGGTAGGAGATAGTGTAGTAATATATATATGTAGCAGTATTACTCCCACAGACAAACGGTAGGAGATAGTGTAGTAATATATATATGTAGCAGTATTACTCCCACAGACAAACGGTAGGAGATACTGTAATAATATATATATGTAGCAGTATTACTCCCACAGACAAACGGTAGGAGATACTGTAATAATATATATATGTAGCAGTATTACTCCTACAGACCAACGGTAGGAGATACTGTAATAATATATATATGTAGCAGTATTACTCCTACAGGCAAACAGTAGCCATATAGTGGACCAGGATCTGTATTTACACACTGTGCTGATATGTCCTCAGATTTCCCTTTTACATTACATGGACAGGGGGGACCTGATCCTAGACCAGCTCTATTTAAACTTGTGTCTTTCCTTTACAGGATAGGGTTCCTGGGGCTGGGGCTTATGGGTAGCGGAATCGTGTCCAACCTGTTAAAGATGGGTCACGTCGTCACGGTGTGGAATCGCACAGTAGAAAAGGTACCACAAGACAACCAACATGTGAGAAAATATGATACAGAATTTACTCCTGTGATTCCGTCAAAACTATTATTATTTAAACCAGTTATTTGGTACAGTATTTTATGCAAAAAAAAATCATTTATTTATAATGTACAGTAACAACGTTTGGGTTTGGTGCTGATTTTGACCTACGTCCTGTTGTGACATCCCTTCCTGTGAGCTCACTTCCTGTCTTGTTCCTGTTGTCTTCCCGCTGCAGTGTGACCTGTTCATCCAGGAGGGGGCCAGGTTAGGGCGGACCCCAGCAGAGGTGGTCTCCATGTGTGACATCACCTTCTCCTGCGTCTCAGACCCCAAGGCTGCCAGGGATGTAAGTAACTAAGGAAACGGGGACATATCTCAGCAGACGATGTGTGTAGTCAGGCCAGATTTCCAGGCAGGTGAGAGAGTGAGATGTGTGTAGTCAGGCCAGATGTCCAGGCAGGTGAGAGAGTGAGATGTTTGTATGTGTGTAGTCAGGCCAGATTTCCAGGCAGGTGAAGGAGTGAGATGTTTGTAGTCAGGCCAGATGTCCAGGCAGGTGAGAGAGTGAGATGTGTGTAGTCAGGCCAGATGTCCAGGCAGGTGAGAGAGTGAGATGTGTGTAGTCAGGCCAGATGTCCAGGCAGGTGAGAGAGTGAGATGTTCCAAACAGACTGGCTGCCATGTTGCTGGTGGTAGTGAGCTTGGTGTGATAAGTATTGTATTTAGTATTTAGTTCTGACTGCAGTGACTAATTTATCTCACAACGTATGACTGTTAATACCTCTCTCTCTCTCCCCCCTCTCCTCTCTCTCTCTCTCTCTCCCCCCACTCTCCTCTCTCTCTTCTCTCTCCTCTCTCTCTGCCAGTTGGTGCTGGGTCCCAGTGGAGTGCTCCAGGGCATCAGGCCAGGGAAATGTTACGTAGAGATGTCTACCGTGGATCCAGAGACCATCACAGAGCTCTCACAGGTATACACACACACAGAGCTCTCACAGGTATACACACACAGAGAGCTCTCACAGGTATACACACACAGAGAGCTCTCACAGGTATACACACACACAGAGCTCTCGCAGGTATACACACACACAGAGCTCTCGCAGGTATACACACACACAGAGCTCTCGCAGGTACACACACACACACACACACACACACACACACACACACACAGAGAGCTCTCGCAGGTATACACACACACACACACAGAGCTCTCACAGGTATACACACACACAGCTTGTGATTCCAGGTGTATGCTACTCCCACTGTCGCTAGGTCATCATCACTCTCCCATTGGGTACTGTCATTACATCATCGATCGTCTTATCCTATGCTCTCTCATTGGCTCCTCTACTGCCACACCACTGTCTGATTGGCTCCTGTCTGACTGTCATTAGGTGATATCGTCGCGGGGCGGCCGCTTCCTGGAGGCTCCTGTGGCTGGGAGCCAGCAGGTATCTAACGAGGGCATGCTGGTCATCCTAGCGGCCGGAGACAGGACGGTCTATGAAGACTGCAGCTCCTGTTTCCAGGCCATGGGCAAGACCTCATTCTTCCTAGGTAGATGGTTTGAATTTTACGAGTGTCTTATCCCAGGGCTATCCAATTTCCTGTGTGTTATCAGGTGAAGCAGGCTAACGTGTGTGTTATCAGGTGAAGCAGGCTAACGTGTGTGTGTGTGTGTGTTATCAGGTGAGGTGGGTAACGCAGCGAGGATGATGCTGATCCTCAACATGGTACAGGGAAGCTTCATGGCAACCATCGCCGAGGGGCTGACCCTAGCCCAGGCCACAGGCCAATCACAGCATACCTTCCTGGACATCCTGTCTCAGGGTCAGATGGCCAGCACCTTCGTGGACCAAAAATGCCAGAGTGAGTCAGAAACGAAAGCGCTGCCGAGTCAGAGACCGAAAGCACCCTATTCCCTATATAGCGCACTGCTTTAGACCAGGGGCAAATTGGAAACTCGGAGCATAGTGAATTCAACACTTGCACAAGCAACGTGCTAGAGGCTTCACTACAGACCCTGGTTCAATCCCGGGCTGTATCACAACCGGCCGTGATCGGGAGTCCCATAGGGTGGCGCACAATTGGCCCAGCGTCGTTCGGGGAGGGTTTGGCCGGGTTAGGCCGTCCATTGAAATTAAGACTTTGTTCTTAACTGACTTGCCTAGTTAAAAACGTGCCCTGTTTGGGGCCAGTGGTACCCCTAAAACATTCACTCGTTTCGTAAAAGATGTCCCAGTGTATTGACTATTACAGAAGTTCCCCTGATCGTTACATGTTGTAATATCTTCCTGGTCTATGATTTAAACTACTCAACATGGTTCATTTGTTTCATTACATCCCCCCTGGTAATGATGAGGTCTCCCCCCTCTCCCCTGGTAATGATGAGGTCTCCCCCCTCTCCCCTGGTAATGATGAGGTCTCCCCCCTCTCCCCTGGTAATGATGAGGTCTCCCCCCTCTCCCCTGGTAATGATGAGGTCTCCCCCCTCCCCCCTGGTAATGATGAGGTCTCCCCCCTCTCCCCTGGTAATGATGAGGTCTCCCCCCTCTCCCCTGGTAATGATGAGGTCTCCCCCCTCTCCCCTGGTAATGATGAGGTCTCCCCCCTCCCCCCTGGTAATGATGAGGTCCCCCCCCCCCCCCCTCTCTCTCCAGATATCCTACATCGTTACATGTTGTAATACCTTCCTGGTCTATGATTTTAAACTACTCAACATGGTTCATTTGTTTCATTCCATCTCCCCTGGTTATGATGAGGTCTCCCCCCCTCCCCCCTGGTAATGATGAGGTCTCCCCCTCTCTCTCTCCAGATATCCTACATCGTTACATGTTGTAATACCTTCCTGGTCTATGATTTTAAACTACTCAACATGGTTCATTTGTTTCATTACATCTCCCCTGGTAATGATGAGGTCTCCCCCCTCCCCCCTGGTAATGATGAGGTCTCCCCCCTCCCCCCTGGTAATGATGAGGTCTCCCCCCTCCCCCCTGGTAATGATGAGGTCTCCCCCCTCCCCCCTGGTAATGATGAGGTCTCCCCCCTCCCCCCTGGTAATGATGAGGTCTCCCCCCTCCCCCCTGGTAATGATGAGGTCTCCCCCCTCCCCCCTGGTAATGATGAGGTCTCCCCCCTCCCCCCTGGTAATGATGAGGTCTCCCCCCTCCCCCCTGGTAATGATGAGGTCTCCCCCCTCCCCCCTGGTAATGATGAGGTCTCCCCCCTCCCCCCTGGTAATGATGAGGTCTCCCCCCTCCCCCCTGGTAATGATGAGGTCTCCCCCCTCCCCCCTGGTAATGATGAGGTCTCCCCCCTCCCCCCTGGTAATGATGAGGTCTCCCCCCTCCCCCCTGGTAATGATGAGGTCCCCTCCCCCTCTCCCCTGGTAATGATGAGGTCTCCCCCCTCCCCCCTGGTAATGATGAGGTCCCTCCCCCTGGTAATGATGAGGTCTCCCCCCCTCTCTCTCCAGATATCCTACAGGGCAACTTCAAACCAGACTACTATTTGAAACACATTCAGAAGGATCTGAGGCTAGCCATCTCCATGGGTGACACAGCCAATCACCCGACTCCTATGGCTGCAGCAGCCAATGAGGTAAGACGTTGTTGGATTGACACAATACACACAAAATGGCCGTTTCCGTGAACAATAAAGTTGTATGTTTTGTTTCACTTTATGACAACGTTACTTCTTTATACATATTGACCATGTCTCTGTCTCTGTCTGTAGGTCTACAAGAGGGCTAAAGCGCTGGACCAGTCAGACAACGACATGTCAGCTGTCTACAGAGCCTACATTCACTAAACCTCCTGAAGAGCCTCTCCCCCCGACCCATCCCCTCCCCCCGACCCGTCCTCTCCCCCCGACCCGTCCTCTCCCCCACCCCTCCCCCCGACCCGTCCTCTCCCCCACCCCTCCCCCCGACCCGTCCCCGACCCCCGACCCGTCCCCTCCCCCCGACCCGTCCTCACCCCTCCCCCCGACCCGTCCTCTCCCCCCGACCCTCCCCCCGACCCGTCCTCCTCTCCTCTGGACCACACTTATCTTTTTATAAATTTTTATTCCCGTTTAATTAATTATTTTTGCCTGGCACCAGAGATATTGGTGTACTTCCCAAATGCCATCCTATTTCCTACATAGTACACTACTTTTGACCAGGGTCCACGATTTCCTCGTGAATGAAGCTGAATACCCAACTCTGCAGAATCAGGGCCCATAAGGGCTCAGGTCAGAAGTAGTGCACTACACGGGGAATAGTATGTCATCTGGGAGGCAGCTATTCCTTCCCGGAAACGTGATGGGAACCTCTAACTAGTCCACCTGGAACATTGCACTGACTGAGGGTTGTAATAATGCTAGAAGAATGGTCCACAGAAGGTAGCTTCCCCCCCCCCCACATCTTTGCGTTTTGTTGTCGATGGTGTTGGTCAAGTTTCTGATGGTGAAGCACTGCAGGGTGTTCGGGAACAGATTTTGGGATGCGGCTCCATTGCTGACCCACCGGTAAGATGTTCACTAGTGATTTGGAACGCGACACATTGCCTGTTTGCTGTCGGGTGGGTTTTGAAGCTTCACGGGCCACGGATTAATTTATCTCTCTCTTTATCACATCTTTCTTTTTAATTTTATTTAATTCTGTGTGTGAAAATGTCGTCTTTAATTAGAATGTCCAGAATTTCATCTAAACGTATAAAGCTGTTGATATTATCTTTTAAAAAGAGGGTAGAGGCTTGATGAGCACCAAGAGGTATAGTGCCACTGCATTGCCTTAATATTGGAACCATTCGAAATCTTCTGACATGTATTTATTTATTTTTAGACGCATCTAGAGCTCCTCTATTCTACTTCTCTTTTGGTGCAGTTTGGCCTGGAGTTGTTTCCGTAGTTGTCTGAATCGGAACAGTGTTTTTGTTTTGTTGTTGTGTTCTAGCCTGTTAGAGAACCTGGCCCCTTGAGGTTATATTAATTTAAGGTTATTCTGATGCCTTGTAATACAGTAATGACTTAATCCTTCTTCTAACCGAGATTCATCCCACTCCTACTCCCTTTGTAGTGAACTACTTTAGACCAGAACTCTGGTCAAAAGTAGTGCTCTAGATAGGGAATAGGGTTCCGTTTGGGATGAATCCCGGGACATTAAGGTGATGGTGTTTAAACCCATGCAGTGGTCTTAACATTATTAACGACAGGCAAGTTGATCACTTTTTATTGTACATGTATGTTTAGGAACCACGTTGCTTAGCGACCTGTTTGTATTTTAACATGACTATAGATCGCTTGGCTTGATGACTTTGGGTGATTGCTCCACAACAGTTCCCCTTTGCAGTGGGGGGGATAGATTTAGCCTGGGTCCCAGTCTGTTTGTGCCGTCATGCCAACTCCTTGTCACTCACTGTCGTATCAAACATGTTGGGCTTGACAAGTACAGCAAGGAAAGTTGGCTCAAGACCACAAACAGATCTGGGATCAGACTAAGGAGGAAAGATTGATTTATTACCAGCTCAATCACCATTTAAGAAACCGTCTAACTACAGAATGTGAATTTCAGTTGAATCATAACCACTCCCTGAGATTCAAGGCCCAAACTATAACCTTTTACGTTCTCCTTTAAAGGCATACCTGACAGGGTCGTGAGAAGACTGCCGATTGTTACCTGAATGGCAGTGGGGGGGAATTTAGGCCACGTAAAACAAAACAAAATCATTTACTTTAAAAAGAATTAGTCACCACCGAAAGACCTCGTACCCTGCTTGAGGTGGGTTATTGTCCTGGCAAAATAAAATATTGCCCACTTTCAATAATGATTTTTTTTATCCCTTTTCTGTTTTAAGTTCATTTTGATTTGAAAAAAATGTGAAACTATTCGACTCATTGTAAACACAATTGAACATGTTTAACATTTGATTTTGGTTAAATATCATTTACACTTCGCAACGTCTTGATCATCCCATTTTGTAGATTTTTCCTTTTTGCCAAACAAGATGTAAATTAAGTTTTAGGTTTTAATTTGTTTAAAACACGGAAATAGTTTATAAAGATTTAAGAATTATGTTTTTAGTAGGAAACATTCTAACAAGTGACTTGTAAATAGCCCATCTTGGTTGAGTGGAGGCTTTATAACTAAAGGGTCATATAAACTACTTCTGGTTAGACTCCTCTACTGACTGTCAATCATCTGCTGTGTCCCAAATGGCATCATATTCCCTATGTAGGGACCCTGGAATAAAGTAGTGCACTACCCTATGGTCCGCGGTCTAATGTAGTACACTACCTTATGGACCCTGGTCTAAAGTAGTGCACTACATAGGGAATAGGGTACCATATGAAACACTGTCTTTATTAATACTGTAGATTGTTCTGTTCAGTGTTTGCTGTTTTAAATTAATCTCTTGTAAACATAGTCTTTATGTGGCTTATACAGGTGATGTTGAAATGACTGTTGGGCCCTTTTTTTTTGTGCAGGCAGGGACGGTGAAACTGTATGGATTTGAGATATTTATGTGAAACATCAAGGCTTTTTGTGCAGTTTATTAAATCCTCTCCTGATTTAAATTGTGTGTTATCGTGAAACTCGCACGCACACACACACACACACACACACACAGTAGTGAACATATTTTTTTCACAAGAGAACACAGATCTAATTCAGTTGATATAGATTACAATCGGTACTTGATTTAACAGTACTGTTGTGTTTTGAGGTCGAGCGAGGGAGAAAAGCTTAGGGGCCTGCTGCCTTTCACTGAGGTATAGTAAGATCTGCCTGCTCCAACCAATCTCTTTTCCGCTTTTCTTGGCCGCTGCGGAAAATGTTTTAATGTGACGCAAACCGGAAGTGCATTCCCAAAAAAGGGATTCGGGGGCGGGGCCAAGATTAATTGTTAATGTGTGACTAAACTATCTTGCTGAACGTAAACACAACCCTAGAAGAAGACGGGTTGAAGATCTTCTGGTTTACATACTTGGTGGACCAGTCTGGCTGCGGGAATGCTCAATCCTCAAAGATCTTTATCTGAACTACCAAAGATGTCGGGTCCAAGCCAAGCCGAGAGGGCTGTTTTGGTAAGCAAAACTGGAAGGGTCGGGATCATGACAAGCTAGCTAACAACATAAATGGGTTAACCTTGGCTCGCTAGTTATTCACCGACGTCTAGCTAGCTATTTTTCTAGCCAACTATTTATTGTTATTATGAGTGTATATTTTCTCATGTGATCTTCTTGCGTGATTAAAAGGGACATTAAGGACACCTGCTCTGTCCATGACAGACTGACCAGGTGAAAGCTATGATCTCTTGTCACTTGTTAAATCCTCTTCAACCGGTGTAGACGAAGGGGAGGACTGAGACCGGTTAATACGGACTTTTTAGACTCGAGAGACGGATTGTGTATGTGCGCCATTCAGAGGGTGAACGGGCAAGACATAATATTGAAGTGCCTTTTGAACGGAGTATGGTAGTAGGTGCCTGGTGCACCGATTTGTGTCAAGAACTGCAAAGCTACTGGGTTTTTCCACGCTCAACAGTTTCCTGTGTGTATCAAGAATGGTCCACCACCCAAAGGACATCCAGCCAACTTGACACAGCTGTGGGAAACACTGGAGTCCACATGGGGAGTCAGCATCCCTGTACGACTCAATATGAGGAAGGCGTCCTTCATGTTTTGTACACTCCATGCCGTAGCGCCTGACAGCGCCAAGAATATAACTGCTCTGCTGCCTTGCGTCGGCAAGCTCTGTTCTGCTGGTTGTCAATGACAACGTGATGTACAGTATGATCCAAGTCCTCATAATAGAATGATTGTCACATTTACAGCCTTCGATGGGTGAGGTCACTGCTGCCCTGCCAACCCCATGTATCTAGCCTTCTGTACACAGCTCGACCTATAGCTCCATAGGTGTCAAGCGTCACATTCAGTCCTCAAGGGTGGGCTTCATCCAAGAACTCCCCAGTGAGAGAAGATATATGCAGGGCTTTCTATATAGCTAGCTAGTATGCAGGGCTTTCTATATAGCTAGCTAGTATACAGAAGCAGGTCTCTTAAAGGTACTGGTATGTATGTAGATACACAGGCACAAGAGCAACATGTCTGTGTTGCTTCCTGTCAGATGACATTTCTACCATAGTGTTAGAATGATTCACTCTAATTCTATGATACCTGAAGTAGAACCACAGCATTCTCAGAACACCAGTGGAATTCTAATTGGAACCATGATAATGTGATCATTCTAGAACAGAAGTAGAACCACAGCATTCTCAGAACACAAGTGGAATTCTAATTGGAACCATGATAATGTGATCATTCTAGAACAGAATAAGCCTATCTATCTATCTATCCTTATCTCTGCTGACCACCACAATAACTATCTTGTTTGTCTCCTCTCTCTCTCTTTCACCCCTCTCTCGTTCACCCCACCCCTCTCTTGTTCTCTCCCTCCCTCCCTTCCCTTCAGGAGGAGGAGTTTAACTGGTTGCTGAAAGAGGAGGTCCATGCTGTTTTGAAGCAGCTCCAGGATATACTGAAGGTAAATATTAGCTCTGGGGTAAAGTTTCTCTTTTGTACAGATCTAAGATCAGCTTCCTCTCTCCCTATCCTAACCTTACCATTAGTGGGGGAAAATCCCAAACTGATCCAAGATCAGCGTCTACAGTCGTGGCCAAAAGTTTTGAGAATGACACAAATATTAATTTTCACAAAGTCTGCTGCCTCAGTTTGTATGATGGCAATTTGCATATACTCCAGAATGTTATGAAAAGTGATCAGATGAATTGCAATTAATTGCAAAGTCCCTCTTTGCCATGCAAATGAGCTGAATCCCCCAAAAAACATTCCATTGCATTTCAGCCCTGCCACAAAAGGACCAGCTGACATCATGTCAGTGATTCTCTCGTTAACACAGGTGTGAGTGTTGACAAGGCTGGAGATCACTCTGTCTTGCAGATTGAGTTCGAATAACAGACTGGAAGCTTCAAAAGGAGGGTGGTGCTTGGAATCATTGTTTTTCCTCTGTCAACCATGGTTACCTGCAAGGAAACACGTGCCGTCATCATTGCTTTGCACAAAATGGGCTTCACAGGCAAGGATATTGCTGCCAGTAAAATTGCACTTAAATCAACCATTTATCGGATCATCAAGAACTTCAAGGAGAGCGGTTCAATTGTTGTGAAGAAGGCTTCAGGGCGCCCAAGAAAGTCCAGCAAGCGCCAGGACCATCTCCTAAAGTCGATTCAGCAGCGAGATCGGGGCACCACCAGTACAGAGCTTGCTCAGGAATGGCAGCAGGCAGGTGTGAGTGCATCTGCACGCACAGTGAGGCGAAGACTTTTGGAGGATGGCCTGGTGTCAAGAAGGGCAGCAAAGAAGCCATTTCTCTCCAGGAAAAACATCAGGGACAGACTGATATTCTGCAAAAGGTACAGGGATTGGACTGCTGAGGACTGGGGTAAAGTCATTTTCTCTGATGAATCCCTTTCCGATTGTTTGGGGCATCCGGAAAAAAGCTTGTCCGGAGAAGACAAGGTGAGCGCCACCATCAGTCCTGTGTCATGCCAACAGTAAAGCATCCTGAGACCATTCATGTGTGGGGTTGCTTCTCAGCCAAGGGAGTGGGCTCACTCACAATTTTGCCTAAGAACACAGCCATGAATAAAGAATGGTACCAACACATCCTCCCGAGAGCAACTTCTCCCAACCAAACAGGAACAGTTTGGTGACGAACAGTGCCTTTTCCAGCATGCGGCCAAAAGTGATAACTAAGTGGCTCGGGGAACAAAACATTGATATTTTGGGTCCATGGCCAGGAAACTCCCCAGACCTTAATCCCATAGAGAACGTGTGGTCAATCCTCAAGAGGCGGGTGGACAAACAAAAACCACAAATTCTGACAAACTCCAAGCATTGATTATGTAAGAATGGGCTGCCATCAGTCAGGATGTGGCCCAGAAGTTAATTGACAGCATGCCAGGGAGGATTGCAGAGGTCTTGAAAAAGAAGGGTCAACACTGCAAATATTGACTCTTTGGATCAACTTCATGTAATTGTCAATAAAAGCCTTTGACACTTATGAAATGCTTGTAAATATACTTCAGTATTCCATAGTAACATCTGACAAAAAAATATCTAAAGACACTGAAGCAGCAAACTTTGGAAATTAATATTTGTGTCATTCTCAAAACTTTTGGCCACGACTGTAGGATCAACCTCACCCAACAACTAAGTATTGGCTCCAGAGGATCAAAGAGCTCTGATCACCACACAAGACTGTCACTGAGGTGTCTTAACACTGCTGAGTTGTCAATATTGGGTTGTGGCCCTAGCTGTGGTACACTGACCCCAGAGCCATCGATTGGACCTAGCTGTGGTACACTGACCCCATAGCCATCGATTGGACCTAGCTGTGGTACACTGACCCCATAGCCATCGAGGAGGATCCTATAAGAGGAGATTATCATGACTAAGGATAAACCATGTAGAACAAGTGCATTCCAAGACATTTTAACTTTGGCTAGGTTGTTGTGTAACTAAATTCTTCAAATGTTTGATTTCGGCGTACTGTTGTCAGAGTTGTTTGCTATTTGTACTCACACTTCTCAAGACATTTTATTGAGTTATTGATGGAGATATTTACAGTGCTGTAAGTAGATTGTGTACAGGTTTACTATACGGAACCAAAATATAAATGCAACATTACAGAGTTACAGTTCATATAAGGAAATCAGTCAAATGAAATATATTCATTAGGCCCTAATCTATGGCTTTCACATGACTGGGAATACAGATATGCATCTGTTGGTCACAGATACCTTGCAAAAAAATTGGGCCTCAGGTGCTCGGCACGGTATTTTTGGGCATTCAAATTACCATAGATTAAAATGCAGTTGTGTTTGTTGTCCGTAGTTTATGCCTGTCCATACCATAACCCCACTGTCACCATGGGGCACTCTGTTCACAACGTTGATATCAGCAAACCGCTCGCCCACACAACGCCATACACGTGGTTTGCGGTTGAGGCCGGTTGGACGCACTGCCAAATGCTCTAAAATGAGGTTGGAGGTGGCTTATAGTAGAGAAATGAACATTCACTTTCCTGGCAACATCCGGTGGACATTCCTGCAGTCAGCATGCCAATTGCACACTCCCTCAACTGGAGACATCTGTGGCATTGTGTTGTGTGACAAAACTGCACATTTTAGAATGGCCTTTTATTGTCCCAAGCACAAGGTGCACCTGTGTAATGGTTATGCTGTTTAATCAGCTTCTTGATATGCCACACCTGTCAGGTGGATGGATTATCTTGGCAAAGGAGAAATGCTCACTAACAGGGATGTAAACACATTTTAGAGAAATAATATTTTTGTGCATGTAGAACATTTCTGGGATCTTTTATTTCAGCTCATGAAACATGGGACCAACACTTCACATGTTGCATTTATATATTTGTTCAGTGTAGATTGTGTCCTGTATAACTAGATTGTGTCCTATATAACTAGATTGTGTACTGTATAACTAGATTGTGTACTGTATAACTAGATTGTGTCCTGTATAACTAGATTGTGTCCTATATAACTATATTGTGTCCTGTATAACTAGATTGTGTCCTGTATAACTAGATTGTGTCCTGTATAACTAGTATAACTAGATTGTGTACTGTATAACTAGATTGTGTTCTATATAACTAGATTGTGTCCTATATAACTAGATTGTGTACTGTATAACTAGTATAACTAGATTGTGTTCTATATAACTAGATTGTGTACTGTATAACTAGTATAACTAGATTGTGTCCTGTATAACTAGATTGTGTCCTATATAACTAGATTGTGTTCTATATAACTAGATTGTGTACTGTATAACTAGTATAACTAGATTGTGTCCTGTATAACTAGATTGTGTCCTGTATAACTAGATTGTGTCCTGTATAACTAGATTGTGTCCTGTATAACTAGATTGTGTCCTGTATAGCTAGATTGTGTCCTGTATAGCTAGATTGTGTCCTGTATAGCTAGATTGTGTCCTGTATAGCTAGATTGTGTCCTGTATAGCTAGATTGTGTCCTGTATAGCTAGATTGTGTCCTGTATAGCTAGATTGTGTCCTGTATAGCTAGATTGTGTCCTGTATAACTAGATTGTGTCCTGTATAACTAGATTGTGTCCTGTATAGCTAGATTGTGTCCTGTATAGCTAGATTGTGTCCTGTATAGCTAGATTGTGTCCTGTATAGCTAGATTGTGTCCTGTATAGCTAGATTGTGTCCTGTATAGCTAGATTGTGTCCTGTATAGATAGATTGTGTCCTGTATAACTAGATTGTGTCCTGTATAACTAGATTGTGTCCTGTATAACTAGATTGTGTCCTGTATAGCTAGATTGTGTCCTGTATAGCTAGATTGTGTCCTGTATAGCTAGATTGTGTCCTGTATAGCTAGATTGTGTCCTGTATAGCTAGATTGTGTCCTGTATAGCTAGATTGTGTCCTGTATAGCTAGATTGTGTCCTGTATAGCTAGATTGTGTCCTGTATAACTAGATTGTGTCCTGTATAGCTAGATTGTGTCCTGTATAACTAGATTGTGTCCTGTATAACTAGATTGTGTCCTGTATAGCTAGATTGTGTCCTGTATAGCTAGATTGTGTCCTGTATAACTAGATTGTGTCCTGTATAACTAGATTGTGTACTGTATAACTAGATTGTGGTCTATGTTTATGTCACCAGGAGGCATCCAGGAGATTCTCCATTCCTACCCCAGGACTGGAGAACCAACTGAAACAGGAGAACTTCATCCTGGGCAGCTCAACGTAAGTCTTGGAGGGATTCATTCGTTGATTTGATTGGTTAATTGATCAGTTGGGTGATTTGATTGGTTGAGTTAGTGACTTTTGATTATTTTATTAGCCATTTTAAAAATATTAAATGTGTCTCCTTGATTCATAGCAATACAATAGACAATGTAACCCTCTTGTTCCTAGACCGTCAATGTAAATAAGAATTTGTTATTAACTGACTTGCCGTGTTAAATAAAGGTCAAATAAATAAAAAATATTAAAATTCTCACAACATGCATAACCAAATCAAGTTATTTTCTAATGGTCTTTTTTGAGGGGTAATGTGATTCAATCTATAGAGCATGAAAATAGGCTTGTTATTGATGCCTTGTTGCACCTACAGTGCCTTGCGAAAGTATTCGGCCCCCTTGAACTTTGCAACCTTTTGCCACATTTCAGGCTTCAAACATAAAGATATAAAACTGTATTTTTTTGTGAAGAATCAACAACAAGTGGGACACAATCATGAAGTGGAACGACATTTATTGGATATTTCAAACTTTTTTAACAAATCAAAAACTGAAAAATTGGGCGTGCAAAATTATTCAGCCCCCTTAAGTTAATACTTTGTAGCGCCACCTTTTGCTGCGATTACAGCTGTAAGTCGCTTGGGGTATGTCTCTATCAGTTTTGCACATCGAGAGACTGACATTTTTTCCCATTCCTCCTTGCAAAACAGCTCGAGCTCAGTGAGGTTGGATGGAGAGCATTTGTGAACAGCAGTTTTCAGTTCTTTCCACAGATTCTCGATTGGATTCAGGTCTGGACTTTGACTTGGCCATTCTAACACCTGGATATGTTTATTTTTGAACCATTCCATTGTAGATTTTGCTTTATGTTTTGGATCATTGTCTTGTTGGAAGACAAATCTCCGTCCCAGTCTCAGGTCTTTTGCAGACTCCATCAGGTTTTCTTCCAGAATGGTCCTGTATTTGGCTCCATCCATCTTCCCATCAATTTGAACCATCTTCCCTGTCCCTGCTGAAGAAAAGCAGGCCCAAACCATGATGCTGCCACCACCATGTTTGACAGTGGGGATGGTGTGTTCAGGGTGTTGCTTTTATGCCAAACATAACGTTTTGCATTGTTGCCAAAAAGTTCAATTTTGGTTTCATCTGACCAGAGCACCTTCTTCCACATGTTTGGTGTGTCTCCCAGGTGGCTTGTGGCAAACTTTAAACAACACTTTTTATGGATATCTTTAAGAAATGGCTTTCTTCTTGCCACTCTTCCATAAAGGCCAGATTTGTGCAATATACGACTGATTGTTGTCCTATGGACAGAGTCTCCCACCTCAGCTGTAGATCTCTGCAGTTCATCCAGAGTGATCATGGGCCTCTTGGCTGCATCTCTGATCAGTCTTCTCCTTGTATGAGCTGAAAGTTTAGAGGGACGGCCAGGTCTTGGTAGATTTGCAGTGGTCTGATACTCCTTCCATTTCAATATTATCGCTTGCACAGTGCTCCTTGGGATGTTTAAAGCTTGGGAAATCTTTTTGTATCCAAATCCGGCTTTAAACTTCTTCATAACAGTATCTCGGACCTGCCTGGTGTGTTCCTTGTTCTTCATGATGCTCTCTGTGCTTTTAACGGACCTCTGAGACTATCACAGTGCAGGTGCATTCATACGGAGACTTGATTACACACAGGTGGATTGTATTTATCATCATTAGTCATTTAGGTCAACATTGGATCATTCAGAGATCCTCACTGAACTTCTGGAGAGAGTTTGCTGCACTGAAAGTAAAGGGGCTGAATAATTTTGCACGCCCAATTTTTCAGTTTTTGATTTGTTAAAAAAGTTTGAAATATCCAATAAATGTCGTTCCACTTCATGCTTGTGTCCCACTTGTTGTTGATTCTTCACAAAAAAATACAGTTTTATATCTTTATGTTTGAAGCCTGAAATGTAGCAAAAGGTCACAAAGTTCAAGGGGGCCGAATATTTTCGCAAGGCACTGTATAAAGTTCAGAAGCCAGTCCCAACATGTCACCTGTGTGTGTGTGTGTGTGTGTGTGTGTGCTTCAGGTCCATGGCTGTACTTCCTGTATGTGTCTTGGTGGAGGGAAAACTCCCGTCTGTTAACATCTTGTTATAGTGGAGGGCTTGTTTACACATTACACAACCTTCTGTTTACAGACACCATCAACAACACCTTTCTAATCTGCCGGGACTTGAGTCTATGACAAGGTGACATTATGACATAGGACTCAGGTCAACAGTAGTGTAGTGTGTAGGGGACAGGGTTCTGTCTGGGACTTCCACAGTGTCGTAATGACATAGGACTCAGGTCAACAGTAGTGTGTAGGGGACAGGGTTCTGTCTGGGACTTCCACAGTGTCGTAATGACATAGGACTCAGGTCAACAGTAGTGTGTAGGGGACAGGGTTCTGTCTGGGACTTCCACAGTGTCGTTATGACATAGGACTCAGGTCAACAGTAGTGTGTAGGGGACAGGGTTCTGTCTGGGACTTCCACAGTGTCGTAATGACATAGGACTCAGGTCAACAGTAGTGTGTAGGGGACAGGGTTCTGTCTGGGACTTCCACAGTGTCGTTATGACATAGGACTCAGGTCAACAGTAGTGTAGTGTGTAGGGGACAGGGTTCTGTCTGGGACTTCCACAGTGTCGTTATGACATAGGACTCAGGTCAACAGTAGTGTGTAGGGGACAGGGTTCTGTCTGGGACTTCCACAGTGTCGTAATGACATAGGACTCAGGTCAACAGTAGTGTAGTGTGTAGGGGACAGGGTTCTGTCTGGGACTTCCACAGTGTCGTTATGACATAGGACTCAGGTCAACAGTAGTGTGTAGGGGACAGGGTTCTGTCTGGGACTTCCACAGTGTCGTTATGACAGTCTTGTGAGCCCTGCTGTCTTGTCTTCACAGCATGGACCAGGTGAAAGGAGTACTGACTCTACAGGGAGAAGCCCTGACTCAAGCTGTGAGTGTCTCCTTCCTCTGGTTCTAGACTGTTCTCTGTAAGCATTCTCACCGGCAGTGTTTGACTGTGTTTTAGTAGAGAGAACATGTCACAATGTCAGGTTCTGTCTGTAATGTGTTTTAGTAGAGAGAACATGTTACAATGTCAGGTTCTGTCTGTAATGTGTTTTAGTACAGAGAACATGTCACAATGTCAGGTTCTGTCTGTAATGTGTTTTAGTAGAGAACATGTTACAATGTCAGGTTCTGTCTGTAATGTGTTTTAGTAGAGAACATGTTACAATGTCAGGTTCTGTCTGTAATGTGTTTTAGTAGAGAACATGTCACAATGTCAGGTTCTGTCTGTAATGTGTTTTAGTACAGAGAACATGTCACAATGTCAGGTTCTGTCTGTAATGTGTTTTAGTAGAGAACATGTTACAATGTCAGGTTCTGTCTGTAATGTGTTTTAGTAGAGAGAACATGTTACAATGTCAGGTTCTGTCTGTAATGTGTTTTAGTACAGAGAACATGTCACAATGTCAGGTTCTGTCTGTAATGTGTTTTAGTAGAGAGAACATGTTACAATGTCAGGTTCTGTCTGTAATGTGTTTTAGTAGAGAACATGTTACAATGTCAGGTTCTGTCTGTAATGTGTTTTAGTAGAGAACATGTTACAATGTCAGGTTCTGTCTGTAATGTGTTTTAGTAGAGAACATGTCACAATGTCAGGTTCTGTCTGTAATGTGTTTTAGTACAGAGAACATGTCACAATGTCAGGTTCTGTCTGTAATGTGTTTTAGTAGAGAACATGTTACAATGTCAGGTTCTGTCTGTAATGTGTTTTAGTAGAGAGAACATGTTACAATGTCAGGTTCTGTCTGTAATGTGTTTTAGTAGAGAACATGTTACAATGTTAGGTTCTGTCTGTAATGTGTTTTAGTAGAGAGGACATGTTACAATGTCAGGTTCTGTCTGTAATGTGTTTTAGTACAGAGAACATGTCACAATGTCAGGTTCTGTCTGTAATGTGTTTTAGTACAGAGAACATGTCACAATGTCAGGTTCTGTCTGTAATGTGTTTTAGTACAGAGAACATGTCACAATGTCAGGTTCTGTCTGTAATGTGTTTTAGTAGAGAACATGTTACAATGTCAGGTTCTGTCTGTAATGTGTTTTAGTACAGAGAACATGTTACAATGTCAGGTTCTGTCTGTAATGTGTTTTAGGACAGAGAACATGTCTCAATGTCAGGTTCTGTCTGTAATGTGTTTTAGTAGAGAACATGTTACAATGTCAGGTTCTGTCTGTAATGTGTTTTAGTAGAGAACATGTTACAATGGCAGGTTCTGTCTGTAATGTGTTTTAGGACAGAGAACATGTCTCAATGTCAGGTTCTGTCTGTAATGAGTTTTAGTAGAGAACATGTTACAATGTCAGGTTCTGTCTGTAATGTGTTTTAGTAGAGAACATGTCACAATGTCAGGTTCTGTCTGTAATGTGTTTTAGTACAGAGAACATGTTACAATGTCAGGTTCTGTCTGTAATGTGTTTTAGTACAGAGAACATGTCACAATGTCAGGTTCTGTCTGTAATGTGTTTTAGTACAGAGAACATGTCATAATGTCAGGTTCTGTCTGTAATGTGTTTGATTGCTTTGTCTTCACAGGACATCAATCTGAAAACTGCTAAAAGCAACCAAGTGATGCATTTCACATTCAGGGATGATAAGCACTGGAAACTACAACAGGTACTCTGTGTGTGTGTGTGTGTGTGTGTGTGTGTGTGTGATTTCAAGTTGTAATGTCATGTGCACATGTACAGTGAAATGCCTTTGTTGCAACCTCTAAACCAAAAATCATCAACTAGATTCAGTCACAACGTTTTCTTGAGACGATAGTCGGGAGTCAGAACAAAATAAAACCAATATTTATAGACTGCGAATTGACCGCAAGAAGCCTAAACAGATATAATATTACACTAAAACCATAAACCTTGATTACATTTGGGTATTTGACATGGCCCTGCGTAGGGGGCCGTCTTTCAGATGGGACGTTTAAAATGGGTGTCCTGACTCTCTGTGGTCATTCAAAATCCCGTAGGGGTGTACACCCTGGTGTCATGGTGAAATACCCAACCTGGCCACATTCCTAAATTCCCATCTCTCCCTCAGCTCTACTAATACTGTCTCTGTCCCCGTCTCTCCCTCAGATCTAACAATACTGTCTCTGTCCCCGTCTCTCAGATCTAACAATACTGTCTCTGTCCCCGTCTCAGATCTAATAATACTGACTCTGTCCCTCCCTCAGATCTAATAATACTGACTCTGTCCCTCCCTCAGATCTAATAATACTGACTCTGTCCCTCCCTCAGATCTAATAATACTGACTCTGTCCCTCCCTCAGATCTAATAATACTGACTCTGTCTCCGTCTCTCCCTCAGATCTAATAATACTGACTCTGTCCCCGTCTCTCCCTCAGATCTAATAATACTGACTCTGTCCCCGTCTCAGATCTAATAATACTGACTCTGTCCCTCCCTCAGATCTAATAATACTGTCTCTGTCCCTCCCTCAGATCTAATAATACTGACTCTGTCCCCGTCTCTCAGATCTAATAATACTGACTCTGTCCCCGTCTCTCAGATCTAATAATACTGACTCTGTCCCCGTCTCTCAGATCTAATAATACTGACTCTGTCCCCGTCTCTCAGATCTAATAATACTGACTCTGTCCCTCCCTCAGATCTAATAATACTGACTCTGTCTCCGTCTCTCAGATCTAATAATACTGACTCTGTCCCCGTCTCTCAGATCTAATAATACTGACTCTGTCCCCGTCTCTCAGATCTAATAATACTGACTCTGTCCCCGTCTCTCAGATCTAATAATACTGACTCTGTCCCTCCCTCAGATCTAATAATACTGACTCTGTCTCCGTCTCTCAGATCTAATAATACTGACTCTGTCCCCGTCTCTCAGATCTAATAATACTGACTCTGTCCCCGTCTCTCAGATCTAATAATACTGACTCTGTCCCCGTCTCTCAGATCTAATAATACTGACTCTGTCCCTCCCTCAGATCTAATAATACTGACTCTGTCCCTCCCTCAGATCTAATAATACTGACTCTGTCCCCGTCTCTCAGATCTAATAATACTGACTCTGTCCCCGTCTCAGATCTAATAATACTGACTCTGTCTCCGTCTCTCCCTCAGATCTAATAATACTGACTCTGTACCCGCTTCTCCCTCAGATCCAGGATGCTAGGAACCATGTGAATCAGGCTCTGCAGCTGCTGAGTGGTAGAGATGAGAGCTACCACTTTAAGACTGGGGCTGAGGTCAACAAGGTAGGAACACACACACAGCTACCACTTTAAGACTGGGAATGAGGGTAATGAGGTTAGTTTCCACCAGGGAAAACACTGATAATTACTGTCAGAAATAAACTGCTTTCTGTGTCATAGCGGAGCTAACAGATATAACAGAGCTATCAGGGAAGTGGTTTTCCTCTCTTTTCTATGTCAACACTACACATCATTAGTCTACACTACACATCATTAGTCTACACTACACACCATTAGACTACACTACACATCATTAGACTACACTACACACCATTAGACTACACTACACACCATTAGTCTACACTACACACCATTAGTCTACACTACACACCATTAGTCTACACTACACATCATTAGACTACACTACACACCATTAGACTACACTACACACCATTAGACTACACTACACATCATTAGTCTACACTACACACCATTAGAGGGAGTTTTTCGTCAGCCACCGTGCTTCTACACCTGCATTGCTTGCTGTTTGGGGTTTTAGGCTGGGTTTCTGTACAGCACTTTGAGATATCAGCTGATGTACGAAGGGCTATATAAATACATTTGATTTGATTAGACTACACTACACACCATTAGTCTACACTACACACCATTAGTCTACACAGCATTAGTCTACACTACACATCAATAGTCTACACTACACACCATTAGTCTACACACCATTAGTCTACACTACACACCATTAGTCTACACTATACATCATTAGTCTACACTACACACCATTAGTCTACCCATCATTAGTCTACACTACACATCATTAGTCTACACATCATTAGTCTACACTACACACCATTAGTCTACACATCATTAGACTACACTACACACCATTAGTCTACACATCATTAGTCTACACTACACACCATTAGACTACACTACACACCATTAGACTACACTACACATCATTAGACTACACTACACATCATTAGACTACACATCATTAGACTACACTACACACCATTCGACTACACTACACACCATTAGACTACACTACACACCATTAGACTACACTACACACCATTAGACTACACTACACACCATTAGACTACACTACACATCATTAGACTACACTACACATCATTAGACTACACTACACATCACTACACACCATTAGACTACACTACACACCATTAGACTACACTACACATCATTAGACTACACTACACATCATTAGACTACACATCATTAGACTACACTACACACCATTAGACTACACTACACACCATTAGACTACACTACACACCATTAGACTACACTACACACCATTAGACTACACTACACACCATTAGACTACACTACACACCATTAGACTACACTACACACCATTAGACTACACTACACACCATTAGACTACACTACACACCATTAGACTACACTACACATCATTAGACTACACTACACATCATTAGACTACACTACACATCACTACACACCATTAGACTACACTACACACCATTAGACTACACTACACACCATTAGACTACACTACACATCATTAGACTACACTACACATCATTAGACTACACTACACATCATTAGACTACACTACACATCATTAGACTACACTACACATCATTAGACTACACTACACATCATTAGACTACACTACACATCATTAGACTACACTACACATCATTAGACTACACTACACATCATTAGACTACACTACACATCATTAGACTACACTACACATCATTAGACGACACATCATTAGACTACACTACACACCATTAGACTACACTACACATTATTAGACTACACTACACACCATTAGACTACACTACACACCATTAGACTACACTACACACCATTAGACTACACTACACACCATTAGACTACACTACACATCATTAGACTACACTACACACCATTAGTCTACACTACACATCATTAGACTACACTACACACCATTAGTCTACACTACACATCATTAGACTTCAACTTTGCTCCACCATGTACCCGTTCATTACCTAGAACAACATTTCCATCCCATAGTGCATCTCTTCACCAGATAATTTCCTCTATATATCTCAGGTTGTGTTTGTTCCCAGTTGATTACTGTAGTTGATGATGTCTGATGATGTCGTTGTTGTAGCTGATGGACGCGGTGATGCTCCAGCTGACCAGGGCTCGTAACCGCCTCACCACTCCGGCAGCCATGACCCTGCCGGAGCTGGCCACCAGCGGCCTCATGGTGAGTCTGTCCATAGGTCATAGCAGAGAAACTGGTCTCGCCGTCTACTGTATGCAATTTACATCACAACTGGTCTCGCGCTCTCTCTCTCTCTCTCTCTCTCTCTCTCTCTCTCTCTCTCTCTCTCTCTCTCTCTCTCTCTCTCTCTCTCTCTCTCTCTCTCTCTCTCTCTCTCTCTCTCTCTCTCTCTCTCTCTCTCTCTCTCTCTCTCTCTCTCTCTCTCTCTCTCTCTCTCTCTCTCTCTCTCTCTCTCTCTCTCTCTCTCTCTCTCTCTCTCTCTCTCTCTCTCTCTCTCTCTCTCTCTCTCTCTCTCTCTCTCTCTCTCTCTCTCTCTCTCTCTCTCTCTCTCTCTCTCTCTCTCTCTCTCTCTCTCTCTCTCTCTCTCTCTCTCTCTCTCTCTCTCTCTCTCTCTCTCTCTCTCTCTCTCTCTCTCTCTCTCTCTCTCTCTCTCTCTCTCTCTCTCTCTCTCTCTCTCTCTCTCGCTCGCTCGCTCGCTCGCTCCAGAAAATGTTCACTCCTCCAATGCCAGGCGATGTGATGGTGAACTTCTATATCAACCTGAGTAAGCTGTGTCTGACTGTCTACCAGCTGCACGCAATGCAGCCCAACACCACCAAGGTACACACTCACACACTCACACTCTCATGCAGATACAGTCTGCGGATCGAATCGAATCCCTGAGACAACTTTCGCAACAAGATCACAGCTGTTAGTTTCTGTAATCACATGTGGTATTGTGAAGATGCATCAGTTTGTCTACCTGCGGTGTTTCAACAGAACTTCAAGCCATCTGGAAGCTCTGTGTTACACAACCCCGGAGCCATGTTGTAAGTTCTGCTTGATATAACGACTCACATCATGTCGGTCACTAACACTTCAGATGGGCTGTCTGTGGTCAGGACAGGACCTTTTCATGTCCGTTTCATATCTGGTTGATGTGAAGATATTCGTGTGTCTCTAACAATACTAACTACCGTTTTTGTCACTAGTCAGCTGCATAGTAAATTATGCTTGTTGGGTCTACCCTGGGTCCTCTCATTTCTGAACACTTTCACACACACAGTTCCCAACTTGTTGAAACACACACAGTGCCCTTTGCAATACATCCAACTGCTTTCTTGTTGTCGTTTTTATTGTTGACCTCTTTCCCTGCTGTCTCCCCCAGCGAGCTGAACAATGCTAAGTTTGAGGTGAGCCAGGTTCACAAGGTGGAGTGTGTTGTCCCCTGGCTCAACAACACCCTGATCTTCTTCACCATCTCACTGCAGCTCTGTCAGCAGCTCAAGGACAAGGTGGGTGACGTCTGTGGGCAGCAGGACACTTTTTTTCCCCCCCAACACTCCCCATTGGTCCACAGAATACACTGAAGTGAATGAGTAGCTGGCGGTATTGGCGTAGATTCAGGCTGTGGGTCAGTTGGTATGAAGTAGATTGATTCACCAGGTTCAAGTGTGTCCGTAACCTAAAGAACTGTCAGACTCAGAAAAGAGAAGACGAGGAGAGCTGTTTTGCTTCTGTGAAAAAAAGTTCTAAATGGTATGAAAAGTTGCTCATTGGAAACAAGAGTCTAAATCGTGCTTCTACACCTGCATTTCTTGCTGTTTGGGGTTTTAGGCTGTGTTTCTGTACAGCACTTTGAGATATCAGCTGATGTACGAAGGGCTATATAAATACATTTGATTTGAGTTGAAATCGACTGAGAAGCAGAGAAGTTGTGGCGTATATCCCAGAAAACCATCAAACTGAAAGCTTATGTGCAACACAAAGCCAAGGCACTTCTTTTGTGATCTATATTATAAAACCTGTATTATATTGGCTCACATTAACTGGATTTTCCTCCTTCTCCTTCTAGATTTCCGTCTTCTCTAGTTTCTGGAACTACCGACCGTTCTAACCTCCTGCAGCTAGCTGACCGTCAGAATGCCTAGGGGTTCTAACCTCCTGCAGCTAGCTGACCGTCAGAATGCCTAGGTGTTCTAGCTGACCGTCAGAATGCCTAGGGGTTCTAACCTCCTGCAGCTAGCTGACTGTCAGAATGCCTAGGGGTTCTAACCTCCTGCAGCTAGCCGACCGTCAGAATGCCTAGGTGTTCTAACCTCCTGCAGCTAGCTGACCGTCAGAATGCCTAGGAGTTCTAAACATCCTGCAGCTAGCTGACCGTCAGAATGCCTAGGTGTTCTAACCTCCTGCAGCTAGCTGACCGTCAGAATGCCTCGGTGTACTAACCTCCTGCAGCTAGCTGACCGTCAGAATGCCTAGGTGTTCTAACCTCCTGCAGCTAGCTGACCGTCAGAATACCTAGGTGTTCTAACCTCTTGCAGCTAGCTGACCGTCAGAATGCCTAGGTGTTCTAAACCTCCTGCAGCAAGCTGACCGTCAGAATGCCTTGGTGTTCTGTCCAAATCCTTCACACCAACCAACCCAGATAAAAGGGATGTCTTGAAAATATTGTCTGAATTGAAGTGGGTTTTGATTGTATAATTTACAGGAGAACAGCCGGATCAAAGTCTATATACATTACCAGTGTTTAGTATTCCAGGGTTTAGGACCCATCCATGTGTTACAGCTGCTTTAATTCAGTCCCAAATCAAACCCTAACCCCTACACTACACTCCCTACTTGTGATGAAAGTATAGGACTAAGCAATATGGTGGGGCTACTACCATGTTGCTTTATCTATCCAATACATTCAGTGTTTCCCCTAGATGGGGGTCGTTAGCGCAATGACTAGAAGTCTATGTGAATGAATATAGGGGAAACACTGCATGACTAGAAGTCTATGGGAATGAATATAGGGGAAACACTGCATGACTAGAAGTCTATGGGAATGAATTTAGGGGAAACACTGCATGACTAGAAGTCTATGGGAAACACTGCATGACTAGAAGTCTATGGGAATGAATATAGGGGAAACACTGCATGACTAGAAGTCTATGGGAATGAATATAGGGGAAACACTGAATTCTGATCTAGACAAGTAGGGACTAGGGGTTGATTTAGGATTGGGTGCATGTATCTCTCTGTGCGTCATCTGTTGTATAGTACTAACTAACTAGGACCTCCCTGTTGTATAGTACTAACTAACTAGGACCTCCCTGTTGTATAGTACAAACTAACTAGGACCTCCCTGTTGTATAGTACTAACTAACTAGGACCTCCCTGTTGTATAGTACTAACTAACTAGGACCTCCCTGTTGTATAGTACTAACTAACTAGGACCTCCCTGTTGTATAGTACTAACTAACTAGGACCTCCCTGTTGTATAGTACTAACTAACTAGGACCTCCCTGTTGTATAGTACTAACTAACTAGGACCTCCCTGTTGTATAGTACTAACTAACTAGGACCTCCCTGTTGTATAGTACTAACTAATTTGGACCTCAGTTGAAGAGTACTAACTAACTAGGACCTCCCTGTTGTATAGTACTAACTAATTTGGAACTCCGTTGAAGAGTACTAACTAACTAGGACCTCCCTGTTGTATAGTACTAACTAACTAGGACCTCCCTGTTGTATAGTACTAACTAACTAGGACCTCCCTGTTGTATAGTACTAACTAACTAGGACCTCCCTGTTGTATAGTACTAACTAACTAGGAGCTCCCTGTTGTATAGTACTAACTAACTAGGACCTCCCTGTTGTATAGTACTAACTAATTTGGACCTCAGTTGAAGAGTACTAACTAACTAGGACCTCCCTGTTGTATAGTACTAACTAATTTGGACCTCCGTTGAAGAGTACTAACTAACTAGGACCTCCCTGTTGTATAGTACTAACTAACTAGGACCTCCCTGTTGTATAGTACTAACTAACTAGGACCTCCCTGTTGTATAGTACTAACTAACTAGGACCTCCCTGTTGTATAGTACTAACTAACTAGGACCTCCCTGTTGTATAGTACTAACTAACTTGGACCTCCCTGTTGTATAGTACTAACTAACTAGGACCTCCCTGTTGTATAGTACTAACTAGGACCTCGTTATGAATCAATGGATCAGCTTGTGTTGTTTTAGTCTGAAACACTTCTCTTGTTACTGAATACTAACGTTCCTCCTTTCCACACAGTTATACCCTTTTCACACTATAATAGCGACCAAAAGATAATTTTAATTTATGGTTTATTTGGGTAGGGACCGATACAAACACATCTTCTTCTCCTACACGGTTCCAGCATCTACGGTTAATGAGTAACCAGGCCAGCTTGTTATTTTGTGTAGACTACACTACTCAGCAGTGTGAAAAAGTTATTGGAAACTAAATTTGTCAAGCAGATTGTCCTACTGTGGTAAACTATACTGTTATTTTGTGTAGACTACACTACTCAGCAGTAGTACACGTTTGTGACATGAAACTCTTCATAGTGAAATTAACTTGTAAGGTTTCTGACTCTCTATTCCTTGGAATGCCGCTCTTATGTCAAGTGTAAAGGAAAACGGACATTCCCAGCTTTTGAAAAGTAAACGTTCATGCCTCCTCAACAATAAGCTGTTATTCGTCATTGTATCAGTTCATTTTAATGTGTTGTTTTGTTAATGTTTTTATTTATTCAATTGTTTAATTTTTGCACTTATGTTATTTTTCCTTTTAATGATTCCCTGTGAAGTGAAGATCCATTCCAATGTTGAACAAAAATCATTATTACTGCAAGTGTTTTAAAAACTGTTTAGAGATGCGTACAATGTATATGTTGTGGACCATATGATCTATTATCTGTGCAATAAAGAGGTGTTATACTGGAGTGTTCGGTCAGTCAATCGGGGACAGATTCAATACAAAATATTATTTAATCATTTGAATGATACAATGTACCTGTTTCAACATTGAATTATGTTGTTAATATAATTAACTACATTAAAAAGTCATTGAATCAATACTCCTACATTATCTATCGTTCCTCATTACATACACTTAAGAAGTTAAGTTTAAAGTACACAGCGTTGATTCCACTACATAAAGAGTTGGTGCCTAGTTTTTTTTTTCATGAACCGTTAGTGAAAGCCCTTTTATCTTCTGGTTGTGAGACTCAGTGACTGTTTTCACCTTGCCTCTCCTTTCTGGCGTCCTAGCAACAACCGCTAGCCGTGCAGGGAACAAGTAAACAAACTGATTCATATGACCTCCAATGACGTTCCACCATTAGACGGCGGCTAAACCGGGTTACCTCAGGGAGTGCAACATTTTCCAACAGTCAAAAGTAAATAGATGGAACCAGAATGAAAACAAGTTATACAACTCTTGGTTTGGCACACAGATTAAAAGTGCAAATTTTAAAGTGCATCGAAAAATATATTATAAAAAGGACTAATCAATTTTCTAAGTGTCGTCATTGTGGAATCTTCTACTCTGTTCCGAGTTCCTTTCAGGTCTCCATTCCAAAGTTTTCATGACCCACTTTGTGTCTTCTCGGCTGTTGGGAAACACAGAGAGAGAGGAGGGGAAATCATGCATCTTTCAACACATCTTTATTCAGAGGAAATGCAGTGAACGCTTGTCTGACACAGACTCCTTGATACAGCCATGCTAAATCTGGTCACACTAAAACAGACCCTCTATTGTAGGATGTGACTGACTCAAACGGATGGGTCTTCACCAAGATACAAGACAGGATAGAGTCTGAATGACCAAGATACAAGACAGGATAGAGTCTGACTGTCCATGATACAAGACAGGATAGAGTCTGAATGACCATGATACATGACAGGATAGAGTCTGAATGACCATGATACATGACAGGATAGAGTCTGAATGACCATGATACATGACAGGATAGAGTCTGACTGTCCATGATACATGACAGGATAGTCTGAATGACCATGATACATGACAGGATAGAGTCTGAATGACCATGATACATGACAGGATAGAGTCTGACTGTCCATGATACATGACAGGATAGAGTCTGAATGACCATGATACAAGACAGGATAGTCTGAATGACCATGATACCAGACAGGATAGAGTCAATGACATGGCTTCCTTTTGAAGTGATTTGAAATAAATACAGCTCTCTCATTAACACTATGGGTGGCTGACATATCAGAAATGTGGTCCTGTATACCACAGTGTGCCAGTCTGTGTGCTATCATGCCAACTCACACCAAACATTGTTGACAAGAGCACCAGATCTGAGACCTGGCTATAGGAGAGCGAGAGAGAGTGAGTGAGAGCGAGAGAGTGCGAGAGAGAGCGAGAGAGAGAGAGAGCGAGAGAGCGTCATTGTGATGTAAATTGCATACAGTAGACGGCGAGACCAGTTTCTCTGCTATGACCTATAACCTATGACAGACTCACCATGAGGCCGCTGGTGGCCAGCTCCGGCAGGGTCATGGCTGCCGGAGTGGTGAGGCGGTTACTTGCAGATTTGAGACCAGGCTATAGATACCAACAGATCTGAGACCAGGCTATAGATACCAACAGATCTGAGACCAGGCTATAGATACCAACAGGTCTGAGACCGGGCTATAGATTCCAAAAGATCTGAGACCAGGCTATAGATACCAACAGACCTGGGACCAGGCTATAGATACCAACAGATCTGAGACCCCAGATCTGAGACCAGGCTATAGATACCAACAGATTTGGGACCAGGCTATAGATACCAACAGATCTGGGACCAGGCTATAGATACCAACAGATCTGGGACCAGGCTATAGATACCAACAGATCTGGCACCAGGCTATAGATACCAACAGATCTGAGACCGGGCTATAGATATCAACAGATCTGGGACCATGCTATAGATACCAACAGATCTGAGACCGGGCTATAGATATCAACATATCTGGGACCGGGCTATACATACCAACAGATCTGAGACCGGGCTTTAGATACCAACAGATCTGGGACCGGGCTATAGATACCAACAGATCTGGGACCAGGCTATAGATATCAACAGCTCTGGGACCAGTCTATAGATACCAACAGATCTGAGACCGGGCTAAAGATACCAACAGATCTGAGACCGGGCTATAGATACCAACAGATCTGAGACCAGGCTATAGATACCAACAGATCTGGGACCAGGCTATAGATACCAACAGATCTGGGACCAGGCTATAGATACCAACAGATCTGGGACCAGGCAATAGATACCAACAGATCTGGGACCAGGCTATATACACACCACACATTTCTCACAGAAACAGGCCATTAGATTTTATTGATTGATTGCTACATTACCTGTTCATCACAGCAACAGCAGCAACAGCAGCGGATCAGAACCAGGACAACAAGCAGCAGAACCATGCCTGAAAGGATCAAGGTGGATAATCAATTGTGTACGTGTGTGTGTGTGTGTGTGTGTGTGTGTGTGTGTGTGTGTGTGTGTGTGTGTGCGTGTGTATTCCTACCGATGAAGATGAAGAAGACAGCGAAGGAGGCGATGTCCCAGTCAGACTGGAACAGCTGTTTAGACTGCAGTCTGGACACCACGTCTGTAAACTGATCCTTAAACTCTTCCTGTAGGCTCCTCTGGTCCATGGCTATAGCTGGGCTAGAATTCGTCTCAGTAAGGGTTCACACACTGGAGAAGAACAGTAGAGGGTTTATTATGATTATAAAATACAGGACACACTGGGAGAAGAGACGTGGTTCTGATATAGACCACAAGGTTTATCTGGTCCATAACTGTACCAGTCAGGGTTAATACAGGACACACTGGGAGAAGAGACATGGTTCTGATATAGACTACAAGGTTTCTCTGGTCCATAACTGTACCAGTCAGGGTTAGTACAGGACACACTGAGAGAAGAGACATGGTTCTGATATAGACCACAAGGTTTCTCTAGTCCATAACTGTACCAGTCAGGGTTAATACAGGACACACTGGGAGAAGAGACGCGGTTCTGATATAGACTACAAGGTTTCTCTGGTCCATAACTGTACCAGTCAGGGTTAATACAGGACACACTGGGAGAAGAGACGTGTGGTAATTCTCTATAGACAAGTACAATGCACCTGGCTGGCTGACTATGTCGGTCTATAAAGTAGGCCTAAAATATACAAACAAATACGTTATTTCATTGTAAGGGAGATCATGCTACATTTTGAATGTACCTCATAAACTGGATCAGAGTTCAGCGTACCTGCTCTGACCTAGACACAGTACTTTTCTCCTGATCACTTTCACATAGACTACTATGATGAGATATAGATCAACTAGCCAAATACAGACTCTATTTTACATCTAAAAATGCCACTATTTGCTTTTAACTTCTTTAACACAAGACCAACATCATTATCGTTAGTGTTTGACTGACTGTAACATCTTGATGAATTACAGCCTCAGACTTTCACTTTTAAAGAATATTCCAAGATTACCAATATATCTGACTTTACTTGAACATAAACAATTACAATAAACTCATATTTTCGGTAGTAATCAAACACGTTTCTATATATTTTTCCGAAGTTCATTGTACCTGTAACTCGAACAAGCTCTTGTTTTTTTGTTCTCTCTTCTTCCGGGTACCTGTCCGACTGACGCACCTGTCGCCGTGTGAGTCACTGTACACACTGATTTGCATGGGGCAAGGGTAGGTCGTTTGAATCCTGCTTCATTTCCTCCGAGTAGATCTAAAGGTGTCTCGTGATCATGGACTTACCGAATGTGAGAGATATTGCCAGTCATTTCCACCATTGCTCTTGGCCATGTCTTTTCAAAGGAAACTTTTATGATGTGACTGAAGGAAATAAAGTCAGAACAATTCATATGTGTGACGCATGTATATAAAACTAGCATTTGTCATAGCTACATTTCTGTTTTCATTGCAGTAAATTATAAATATATATATTTTTCTCTAGTAAACCAGCTGATTTACATAATTCAAGGAATAGCAATATTGTGTCAGATTGAGTTGCGGTCATATGATGTATTGTAGTAACATATTAGTTCCGTATGAGGCGCTGTTACTTTCCCGGCTCCTCATTTTCCGTTTTTCACTTCTGATGCATTGTTTACGTGGAAGTGAGTTTCGCTCCGTCTTCCGGGTTGTAGATCCTTCAGGTTGGCATTTCGCTTACAGCGAAGCTCAGCTGCGATGGCCGTGGTTCCTGCTCAATCTCTCCGGGTTTCGGATATCCGAGACCCGACTGTTCTGTTCGAGCGGTACAACACCGAGGAGATACGCGGCATCGAGCGGAATGTCCGCGGAGAGATCGAGCACAAGAAGGAGGAACTTCGTCAGATGGTGGGCGAGCGGTACCGCGATTTGATCGACGCCGCCGACACCATCGGAGAGATGCGTCAGTGTTCGGAGAGCGTGGTTACGTCCATCCAGGACATGCACCGCTATTGCCACAAGCTGAAACAGGGGAAAAGCGTTCCCCAAAGCAACAGCAAAGAAGAGGTATGTGGCTCCACTGTGAAGCTAACGAGCGGTGGTGATGGCTAACTAGTTCTGTTGATTTAGATAGCAAACTGTTCTGCAGAATACCATTCCCCGATCCCTTCTGGACAGGTTGTGATGTGTGATTAGACTCCGACAGGTTCCACCCGTTGTGAGATGATTGGTATATGTCAATGATGGGATTATCTGTGTGAGTTTCAATATCTACTACACCCTATATCTCTGTGTGATTGTCTCTCTGCCTGTCCCTTTATTTATGTATGTAATGTAGCCTGTCTTAGCTTTCCCATCAAGTCCCAGGAGAGGTTCTACACCTTGGCCTCTCAGATCAATCACTGTGTATCCCTGTGATTATCTCTGTCTGTATGTGTTTATAAACTCTCTCTCTTTTCACACCAGGTCCAGAGGCAGTCCCAGGAGAAGTTCTACACCATGGCCTCTCAGATCAAGCTGCTGCTGGAGATCCCAGAGAGGATCTGGAGTTCCATGGAGGCCTCTCAGTACCTGCAGGCAAAGACACTTATTACTAAGACAGTGGACTGTTAGCATTTCCCATAGGAAGACACTGCATACTTAGCCGTCGTTGCTAATACTAGCTGGGCATGGCCAATGATTTATGTAAACCCACATCATAGGGCACTGCTAATGCTAACTCTTGGTTTAATGGACACTCCTGACCAGCCAACCAATATTTCATTTCAGAATTGGTTAAAATTAGGTTATGGTCAGTTTTAGAGATTGGGTAGTCGGGCTGTCAATGGGATGCTGGTCAGAAAAGCCCTTATAGCCTCTCCCTGGTTTACCACCCTCTTTGCTGCAGGCCACACAGCTCTACCTGCTCTGCTGCCACCTGCACAGACAGCTCCACCTGGAGGCTGGAGGACCACAGTACAGCCCCGTCCTCGCCCGCTTCCCCATCCTGGTCAGGCAGGTGGCTGCTGCTGGACACTTCAGGTGAATGTCACCGTGATGTAATTTTGGATGAGGGAGACGATTATCAAATCTGGATTTTCTGTGAAATTGAAGAGCCTACCTCAGCAGGGCTAGAAGCACCACATTCAATATAGGGGCACCACATTCGATATAGGAGCACCACATTCAATATAGGAGCACCACATCCAATATAGGGGCACCACATTCAATATAGGGGCACCACATTCGATATAGGGGCACCACATTCGATATAGGGGCACCACATTCGATATAGGGGCACCACATTCGATATAGGAGCAGCGCATTCAATATAGGAGCACCGCATTCAATATCGGAGCGCCACATTCAATATCGGAGCGCCACATTCAATATAGGAGCACTCTCTCTCTCTTCTACCCCCCTCCCAGGTCCACCATTTTGCTGGACAGTAAGTCAGTCCTGCGTGGTCGGGCGGTGTCTGACCAAGCCATCGCTGAGGCCCTAGTGTCCACCATGCTCCTCGAGGACAGCTCTCCACGTCAGGCTCTGGCTGACTTCCTCCTGGCTAGGAAGGCCTCTATCCAACAGCTACTCAACCAGCCACAGCATGGTACTAGTATATACCACTCTACCACAATACAATACCACACATACTTCCTACACAATACAACCAGCCACAGCATGGTACTAGTATATACCACTGTACCACAATACAATACCACACATACTTCCTACACAATACACAACATATCATCCAACACAATACGTAACACAACATCCTACACAATACACAACACAATGCAACACAATACACAACATCCTACACAATACACAACACCACATCCTATACAATATCCTATACAATACACAACACAATACAACATCCTACACAACACAATACACAATACAACATCCTACACAATAAAACATATTACAGCCTTGACACTTCCACCCCAAGTCAACATGTCCTGTTATCACACTTCCACCCCAAGTCAACATGCCCTGTTATCACACTTCCTCTCCCCTGTTATTACACTTCCTCTCCAAGTCAACATGTCCTGTTATCACACTTCCACCCCAAGTCAACATGTCCTGTTATCACACTTCCACCCCAAGTCAACATGCCCTGTTATCACACTTCCACCCCAAGTCAACATGCCCTGTTATCACACTTCCACTCCAAGTCAACATGTCCTGTTATCACACTTCCTCTCCCGAGTCAACATGTCCTGTTATCACACTTCCACCCCAAGTCAACATGCCCTGTTATCACACTTCCACTCCAAGTCAACATGTCCTGTTATCAGTCTTCCTCTCCCCTGTTATCACACTTCCTCTCCAAGTCAACATGTCCTGTTATCACACTTCCTCTCCCCTGTTATCACACTTCCACTCCAAGTCAACATGCCCTGTTATCACACTTCCACTCCAAGTCAACATGTCCTGTTATCACACTTCCTCTCCAAGTCAACATGCCCTGTTATCACACTTCCTCTCCAAGTCAACATGCCCTGTTATCACACTTCCTCTCCAAGTCAACATGTCCTGTTATCACACTTCCACCCCAAGTCAACATGCCCTGTTATCACACTTCCACCCCAAGTCAACATGCCCTGTTATCACACTTCCTCTCCAAGTCAACATGTCCTGTTATCACACTTCCTCTCCCCTGTTATCACACTTCCACTCCAAGTCAACATGTCCTGTTATCACACTTCCACTCCAAGTCAACATGTCCTGTTATCACACTTCCTCTCCAAGTCAACATGTCCTGTTATCAGTCTTCCTCTCCCCTGTTATCACACTTCCTCTCCAAGTCAACATGTCCTGTTATCACACTTCCTCTCCCCTGTTATCACACTTCCTCTCCCCTGTTATCACACTTCCACTCCAAGTCAACATGCCCTGTTATCACACTTCCACTCCAAGTCAACATGTCCTGTTATCACACTTCCACCCCAAGTCAACATGCCCTGTTATCACACTTCCTCTCCAAGTCAACATGTCCTGTTATCACACTTCCACCCCAAGTCAACATGCCCTGTTATCACACTTCCTCTCCAAGTCAACATGTCCTGTTATCACACTTCCTCTCCAAGTCAACATGTCCTGTTATCACACTTCCACTCCAAGTCAACATGTCCTGTTATCACACTTCCACCCCAAGTCAACATGTCCTGTTATCACACTTCCACCCCAAGTCAACATGCCCTGTTATCACACTTCCACCCCAAGTCAACATGCCCTGTTATCACACTTCCTTTCCAAGTCAACATGTCCTGTTATCACACTTCCACTCCAAGTCAACATGTCCTGTTATCACACTTCCACCCCAAGTCAACATGTCCTGTTATCACACTTCCACTCCAAGTCAACATGCCCTGTTATCACACTTCCACCCCAAGTCAACATGCCCTGTTATCACACTTCCTTTCCAAGTCAACATGTCCTGTTATCACACTTCCACTCCAAGTCAACATGTCCTGTTATCACACTTCCTCTCCAAGTCAACATGTCCTGTTATCACACTTCCTCTCCCCTGTTATCACACTTCCACTCCAAGTCAACATGCCCTGTTATCACACTTCCACCCCAAGTCAACATGCCCTGTTATCACACTTCCACCCCAAGTCAACATGTCCTGTTATCACACTTCCACTCCAAGTCAACATGTCCTGTTATCACACTTCCTCATCTCTGTTCAGTGGACCGGTGTGGTGTTTTGATGTGTGGTTCAGGTTGACAGTCATGTCTGTGTGTGTGTCCCAGGTGCTGGTATTAAGGCCCAGGTGTGTAGCCTGGTAGAGCTGCTGGTGACCACTCTGTACCAGGCCTACGCTGTCTTCTACGTAGCCCCAGAAGGGAGTCCCCGGCTGGGGGACGGAGGGCTGAGCTCCGGCCTCCTCTTCACCACTCTGGAGAACGTCACCTCCACCACACCTACAGGTAGATAGATACCTTGCAGATACCTTGCAAGAAATGGTTGAAGAAGAAAAAATACTTTATTTATTTATTTATTTAACCTTTATTTAACTAGGCATGTCAGTTAAGATAATTCTTATTTACAGTGACGGCCTAACCTACTTTCATCCCATTTTAGGCCCAAACTGATCTGGAGCCCCTAACTTTGATAAGACTAAATAAGCGTGTTATATTAGATTGTATAAGCAACATGGTCTACCTTGACCTTTTGATTGGCCTCTCTGAGGGATATTGACTTTCAACAATGGAGAATTTTAATACCAATTATAAACCGAGGAGTTTGGGTCTTGGATGCTGATGATCTGAAACAGTGTTTCAGCTGTGTGTGTGTATATCCAACAATATACCATGGGTATGTTGTAAAGACACAAAAATACTTGTTTACTGTTAGATGTTTGTTGGTAACCAGTTTATAACAGCATTAAGGCACCTTAGGGGTTTGTGGTATATGGCCAATACACAACACCCCTGTGGGCCTTATTGTTGAATTATAGAACTGTAGACATCTCTGTGGTAATCTGTCCTTCCGGTCTCACCTGTTGTCACCTGTTGTCCAGGTAAAGGGAGGCGTGTCCTTCAGGAGGAGGTGAGTACAGGAAGCTGGTTCAAGTACCTCCCCTCTTCCATCGCTGAGTTCCAGCCCGCGCTCAGAACCCTGGCTCAGCCAATCCAGAGAGAGCAGCTCAGAGACACCCTACAGCAGTGGATCAACACGTAAGACCTCATCCAATCAATACCCTTTACTTTTGCATATAGAAACAGCTGCCATATTTCAGCCAATCAATACCCTTTACTTTTGCATATAGAAACAGCTGCCATATTTCAGCCAATCAATACCCTTTACTTTTGCATATAGAAACAGCTGCCATATTTCAGCCAATCAATGCCCTTTTAATTTCAACAACTGATATTCAATATCGATCATAGTCGGCTGTAGAACTATAAAAAGATTATTAAGGAGAGTCTGATCTGAGACCAGAAAATGACCAGCTTCTTCAGGAACTATATCTGCTCTGGGAACCAAATCAACCAAAATGGAACTCTCACATGCTGACTAGAAGAGGGGGGGGGCACACGCGTGTATGGGTCCGCACACGCGTGTATGGGTCCGCATGTTGATTTTTGTCCATCCAGACCAGACGCGATCAGGGCCCACGGGTTGAAATATGTGACTTCCAGACAGTGGCGAGGGAGTTGATAAAACCTTCAACTTGGGGACACACTCTTGTCTTGAATGATGTCATTCATGTTCCACTAATAAATCATTTAAACAAGCCTGAAGCCAAATTAACAAATCCCCTGTCATTGTAAACCTCGGTAACAGGTAGCCCTTTACACTCCTACTCGTATAGGGGGTTGAACATGGCAGATTTGAACACTGAAAAAACCCTCAATTGGAGCTCAGTGTCTGTACAGTAACATGATGTCAGAGCTCAGTGTCTGTACAGTAACATGCTATACATGACGTCAGAGCTCAGTGTCTGTACAGTAACATGCTATACATGACGTCAGACCTCAGGCTCTGTGCTTCACAGCTCTGTATGGGTTTTTACTGACAGCCGTTATGAACTAGAGCCCCGTACGTGACCAGAAGTTGTCCCCATCCCTGCCCCTAATTGGGCAACTTTTGTAAGTGTTTTGTTGACCGAGGGAAGGAAATGCTGTGAATGAAGAGGACTCAAATGTATTTAAAAGATGAGACGTTGAGGACTATAATAAACACTGCTTTGATGTGATACAAGCCAAATACCTGTGAGTCCAAATGTGCACTTCACATTTCCACATCATCAAACTCATGTTGATGATCACTAGGTTTTATACCCTGGGTTGTCCTGAACACAATGAGACTGATACCCTGGGACATCCTGAACACAATGAGACTGATACCCTGGGTTGTCCTGAACACAATGAGACTGATACCCTGGGTTGTCCTGAACACAATGAGCCTGATACCCTGGGTCGTCCTGAACACAATGAGCCTGATACCCTGGGTTGTCCTGAACACAATGAGACTGATACTCTGGGTTGTCCTGAACACAATGAGCCTGATACTCTGGATTGTCCTGAACACAATGAAACTGATACCCTGGGTTGTCCTGAACACAATGAGCCTCATGCCCCGGGTTGTCCTGAACACAATGAGCCTGATACCCTGGGTTGTCCTGAACACAATGAGACTGATACCCTGGGTCGTCCTGAACACAATGAGACTGATACCCTGGGTCGTCCTGAACACAATGAGACTGATACCCTGGGTCGTCCTGAACACAATGAGACTGATACCCTGGGTCGTCCTGAACACAATGAGACTGATACCCTGGGTCGTCCTGAACACAATGAGCCTCATACCCTGGGTTGTCCTGAACACAATGAGCCTCATGCCCTGGGTTGTCCTGAACACAATGAGCCTCATGCCCCGGGTTGTCCTGAATACAATGAAACTGATACTCTGAGTTGTCCTGAACACAATGAGCCTGATACTCTGGGTTGTCCTGAACACAATGAAACTGATACTCTGGGTTGTCCTGAACACACTGAGACTGATACCCTGGGTTGTCCTGAACACAATGAGACTGACACCCTGGGTTGTCCTGAACACAATGAGACTGATACCCTGGGTTGTCCTGAACACAATGAGCCTGATACCCTGGGTCGTCCTGAACACAATGAGCCTGATACCCTGGGTCGTCCTGAACACAATGAGACTGATACCCTGGGTCGTCCTGAACACAATGAGACTGATACCCTGGGTCGTCCTGAACACAATGAGACTGATACCCTGGGTCGTCCTGAACACAATGAGCCTCATACCCTGGGTTGTCCTGAACACAATGAGCCTCATGCCCTGGGTTGTCCTGAACACAATGAGCCTCATGCCCCGGGTTGTCCTGAACACAATGAGCCTCATGCCCCGGGTTGTCCTGAACACAATGAGACTGACACCCTGGGTTGTCCTGAACACAATAAGCCTCATACCCCGGGTTGTCCTGAACACAATGAGCCTCATACCCCGGGTTGTCCTGAACACGTGAACGTGTAGATGGAGGGAAAGCAGGTGAATTGGCATTCAGCCAGACTCTATAACTCGTCTTTTCATTCTCATCCCAGCTGGAAGGAGGACGTCTGTAACAGAGTCAGCAGTCTGGTTAGGGTTGTTATCATGTTGTAATGTTTCTCCCAGCTGTAACAGAGTCGGCAGTCTGGTTAGGGTTGTTATCATGTTGTATTGTTTCTCCCAGCTGTAACAGAGTCAGCAGTCTGGTTAGGGTTGTTATCATGTTGTATTGTTTCTCCCAGCTGTAACAGAGTCAGCAGTCTGGTTAGGGTTGTTATCATGTTGTATTGTTTCTCCCAGCTGTAACAGAGTCAGCAGTCTGGTTAGGGTTGTTATCATGTTGTATTGTTTCTCCCAGCTGTAACAGAGTCAGCAGTCTGGTTAGGGTTGTTATCATGTTGTATTGTTTCTCCCAGCTGTAACAGAGTCAGCAGTCTGGTTAGGGTTGTTATCATGTTGTATTGTTTCTCCCAGCTGTAACAGAGTCAGCAGTCTGGTTATGGTTGTTATCATGTTGTATTGTTTCTCCCAGCTGTAACAGAGTCGGCAGTCTGGTTAGGGTTGTTATCATGTTGTATTGTTTCTCCCAGCTGTAACAGAGTCGGCAGTCTGGTTAGGGTTGTTATCATGTTGTATTGTTTCTCCCAGCTGTAACAGAGATGGCAGTCTGGTTAGGGTTGTTATCATGTTGTATTGTTTCTCCCAGCTGTAACAGAGTCAGCAGTCTGGTTAGGGTTGTTATCATGTTGTATTTTTTTCTCGCAGCTGTAAGGAGGACATCTGTAATGGTGTCAGCAGTCTGCTGGTCTATGTGAACAGTCTGAAGGGCCTAGCCTCCATCAGAGATGCTGTGTGGGACCTCCTCTCCACCGACTCCATCAGTCAACACTGGAGCTTCATCTGCCAGCGGCTGTTAGAGCGCCCCCTAGCGCTGTGGGAGGACTTCCTACAGCAGCTCTTCCTCCAACGCCTGCAGGTAACTAGCTACACTCAGGTCCCGTTTCCAGGACACAGATTAAAGCTAGTCTTAATCTAGGTTTAGATTAACGAGACCCAGGCCTCGTCCCCCGGGCTTTGATTGTGGACACTTGGAAGAAAGTGTGTGGTGCACCACATTAGTCCTGGAGGAAGTAGCACCTTCTATGGAGAATCTCTGTTGACCAGGCTTTTCAGACTAGGACTAATCTGTGTCCATGTTATAAAATAGAATGGAGCACTGACAGTTTTAGCTGTTGTTGTTAATATTATTCTCTTGTTGTGTGTATTCTATACACCCCTGCTCCTCTCATTACATTGAGCTGTTCTCATTCAGACAGTGGGGAACCTTTTAGAAACAGAACAACAGATTTAACCTGCCGATTTAACTAGCTAGTAGCTACAGCTGTCTTCTGTCTTCTAGCTATCTAGTGAACTAGTTCTCCTCTCCAGAATAGTTCTAATCTGCTCACTGTGTCTGTCTGTTTCCTCTCCCTCTCTCTATCTCTCTCTCTCTCTCTCTCTCTCTCCTTTCCTGTCACTCTCTCATCTCCTTTTCTACCCCCCCTCTTCCATCTTCCTCCCTCCTTTCTATCTCTCCCCTTCTCTCTATCTTCTGCTCCCTTAATTCTCCCGTTCTCCATCTCCCCCTCTTCTTCCATTCTCTCCCCCAGGCGATCACCCAGGAGGGTACAGAGACTATCTCCACCAGCTGCAGACAGCTCCTCTCCTCTGCCCTTCGAGAGCTAGAGGGCCAGCCCACCCCTCCGGGCCCCGGTCCACCAGGCTCCAGCCCTCCCCTCCCCAGCCGAGGTGCTCTCTACGAGGCAGACGTGGCCTCTTTCCTGTGGTCCGAGGCCCAGGGGGACCTACTGAGCGACGCGGCCTGGGTCAGTGTATCCCAACGGGGGCCACAGCATCGGAGCGGCCTGGCCATGAAGACTCAGGCCCTGACACCCTGTGTCCAGATCTTCTGTTCATCACTGGATGCTGCTCTCAGAGACAGACTGGATGACCTGCAGCACTACCTGCCCTCTGATAACACAGGTAGGTAGACAGATGGATTACCTGTCCTCTGATAACACAGGTAGGGAGACAGATGGATTACCTGTCCTCTGATAACACCGGTAGGGAGACAGATGGATTACCTGTCCTCTGATAACACAGGTAGATGGACAGATGGATTATTGGACTTTATTTCTACAGTAGGTCCAATTAAGATATTATCCCAGGGAGACCTGGCCTAATGATAATGTAATGTGAACTAAGGTGAAATACTTAACATGAAGTCATCAATATCGACTGCATCTCAAACTCTCTTCTCATTATAGTGGACTCCTTTTGACCAGAGGTTCTCCTCTGTCTCCTTCCTCCACTCTACCTCCTCCCCCTCTACTTCCTCCTCCATCTCCTCCACCCCCCCTATACCATCTTCTCCACCTCTACCTCCTCCTCCCCCTCTACTTCCTTCTCTACCTCCTCCATCTCCACCTCAACCTCCCCCTCTACTTCCTCCTTCATCTCCTCCTCCACCCCCCTCTATACCATCTTCTCTACCTCTACCTCATCCATCTCCACCTCAACCTCCCCCTCCCCCTCTACTTCCTCCTATACCTCCTCCTCCACCTCTACTACCTCCATCTCCTCTTCCTCCTTCTCTCCCTCTACCTCCTATTCCTTCTCCCCCTCCCGACCTCCACCTTCTCTCCCTCTACCTCCTTCTCCTCCTCCTCTACCATCTCCTCCTCCACCTCCCCCTATACCACCTCCTCCATCTCCTCTTCCACCTCCCCCTCTACAACCTCCCCCTCTTCCTCCTTTACCACCTCCTCTATCTCCTCCTCCACCTCTACTACTACCTCCACCTCTACTACTACCTCCCCCTCTACCACCTCCTCCACCTCCCCCTCTACCACCTCCTCCACCTCCCCCTCTACCACCTCCTCCATCTCCTCCTCCCCCTCTACCTCCCCTTCTACCATCTCCTCCATCTTCTCCTCCCCCTCTACCACCTCCTCCATCTCCTCTTCCTCCTCCCCCTCTACCACCTCCTCTTCCTCCTCCCCCTCTACCACCTCCTCCATCTCCACTTCCTCCCCCTCTACCACCTCCTCCATCTCCACTTCCTCGCCCTCTACCACCTCCTCCATCTCCTCCTCCACCCCCCCCCCTACCACCTCCTCCATGTCCTCCTCCACCCCCCCCTCTACCACCTCCTCCACCTCCCATCTACCACATGCTCCATCTCCTCCTCCACCCCCCCTCTACCACCTCCTCCACCCCCCCTCTACCACCTCCTCCACCTCCCCTCTACCACCTGCTCCATCTCCTCCTCCACCCCCCCTCTACCACCTCCTCCATCTCCTCCTCCACCCCCCCTCTACCACCTCCTCCACCTCCCCTCTACCACCTGCTCCATCTCCTCCTCCACCCCCCCTTCTACCACCTCCTCCATCTCCTCCTCCACCCCCCCTCTACCACCTGCTCCATCTCCTCCTCCATCTCCTCCTCCACCCCCCCTTCTACCACCTCCTCCATCTCCTCCTCCACCTCCCCTCTACCACCTGCTCCATCTCCTCCTCCACCCCCCCTCTACCACCTCCTCCATCTCCTCCTCCACCCCCCCTCTACCACCTCCTCCACCTCCCCTCTACCACCTGCTCCATCTCCTCCTCCACCCCCCCTTCTACCACCTCCTCCATCTCCTCCTCCACCCCCCCTCTACCACCTCCTCCACCTCCCCTCTACCACCTGCTCCATCTCCTCCTCCATCTCCTCCTCCACCCCCCCTTCTACCACCTCCTCCATCTCCTCCTCCACCCCCCCTCTACCACCTGCTCCATCTCCTCCTCCACCCCCCCCTCTACCACCTGCTCCATCTCCTCCTCCACCCCCCCCTCTACCACCTGCTCCATCTCCTCCTCCACCCCCCCCTCTACCACATCCTCCTCTACCACCTCCTCCACCTCTCTCTACCTCCTCTTCTACCATCTCCTCCACCTCCTCTACCACCTCCTCCATCTCCTCTTCCTCCCCCTCTACCTCTTCCTTCTCCTCCTCTTCATCCACAGATCCCCAGGTCCCCTCCGTCTCCTTCACTATAGGCCTCGGCTCTGGGTCCAGTTCTGGTTCCGGTACCGTCTCATCCTTCGACCGGTTCACAGACGCCATGGCGGTAGAGGAGACCCTACGTGAACGCTGTCTAGCATGCGTACGTGACATCATCACCTGCGTACGCTCTAAACTGGGGGCGGCCTCACCTGTTGGCTCCTCCCCCAGCCCAGCCCGTCTAAGCTCGGTGCTCTTCATGGCCCGCCTCTGTCAGTCCCTCAGCAAGCTCTGCCCCAACCTCAGGCAGTGCATCCTGGGTAAACAGGGCTGTGCTGCAGCTGACCCTGTTACCAAGGGAACACCCCGCCAAAGCAGGAAGTTGGGGAAGGCGGCTGCCAAGGCGACAGAGGTTAGCCCCGCCCAGGCCAAGTGGGCGTGTCTGAAAGAGGAGCTTCTGGTTGTCAGTATGGAAGCATATCGGATATGGAGCTCCGCCCTCTCTAAGGTGAGGGGGTTACTTGGAGGGATAGTTCACCACTAAATCAAAGTTTGTCAGACATTTTCTGGGGCTGTTTAAACATCTCAGAGTTGGAGGATCTAGGATCAGTTTAACCTTTTAGATTAAAATGAAATACATGGGCAGGGGGGGCCTGATCCTAGACCAGCTCTATTACTGAATACTGGTCCTATTAGATTACATGGACAGGGGGGGGCTGATCCTAGACCAGTTCTATGATTGAATACTGGTCCTATTAGATTACATGGACAGGGGGGACCTGATCCTAGACCAGTTCTATGACTGAATACTGGTCCTATTAGATTACATGGACAGCGGGGACCTGATCCTAGACCAGTTCTATGACTGAATACTGGTCCTATTAGATTACATGGACAGGGGGGGCTGATCCTAGACCAGTTCTATGATTGAATACTGGTCCTATTAGATTACATGGACAGGGGGACCTGATCCTAGACCAGTTCTATGATTGAATACTGGTCCTATTAGATTACATGGACAGGGGGACCTGATCCTAGACCAGTTCTATGACTGAATACTGGTCCTATTAGATTACATGGACAGGGGGGACCTGATCCTAGACCAGCTCTATGACTGAATACTGGTCCTATTAGATTACATGGACAGGGGGGACCTGATCCTAGACCAGTTCTATGACTGAATACTGGTCCTATTAGATTACATGGACAGGGGGACCTGATCCTAGACCAGCTCAATGACTGAATACTGGTCATTTAGATTACATGGACAGGGGGACCTGATCCTAGACCAGTTCTATGACTGAATACTGGTCATTTAGATTACATGGACAGGGGGACCTGATCCTAGACCAGCTCTATGACTGAATACTGGTCCTATTAGATTACATGGACGGGGGGGGGGGGGGGGCTGATCCTAGACCAGCTCTATGACTGAATACGGGTCCTATTAGATTACATGGACAGGGGGGACCTGATCCTAGACCAGCTCTATGACTGAATACTGGTCCTATTAGATTACATGGACAGGGGGACCTGATCCTAGACCAGCTCTATGACTGAATACTGGTCCTATTAGATTACATGGACAGGTGGTACCTGATCCTAGACCAGCTCTATGACTGAATACTGGTCCTATTAGATTACATGGACAGGGGGGACCTGATCCTAGACCAGCTCTATGACTGAATACTGGTCCTATTAGATTACATGGACAGGGGGGACCTGATCCTAGACCAGTTCTATGACTGAATACTGGTCCTATTAGATTACATGGACAGGGGGGACCTGATCCTAGATCAGCTCTCTGAGAGGCTTGATACAGAGTTTTGTGGTCTAAGAATGTCAGACAAACTTCCAACAATCAGTTTGAAATGAAATGACAACCCAGTCTATTTAGGCCGAGCCATTCTTCCTTTGTTGTCATGTCTTTTATTACCTTACCCCCTGGTCTCCCCCTCTCTCTCCCCCCCAAGGCGCTGGTAGGTCAGTTTGCGACCTCGTTGCACGCAGAGTCTGCCGGGGCTATCCTAGCAAACGCCACCAACTGGGAGGAGCTAGAGATCCAGGAAGAGGCAGAGTCAGGGAGCAGCGTCACCTCCAAGATCAGACTTCCTGTCCAGGTAAGAGTGATGTTATGACATCATCGCTCAGCTCAGCAGGACCTGACCAGTAGTGTCTCACAGATAGGAGAAAGGATTTTCAAATAGAAAATTAACACTGAGATGCTGCAATATTATCTCTCTGTCTCCCTCTCTCACTCCCCCCTCTGTCTTCCTCTCTCTGTCTCTCTCTGTCTCTGTCTCGCTCCCCCTCTCTCTCTCTCTGTCTCTGTCTCGCTCCCCCCTCTCTGTCTCCCTCTCTCACTCCCCCCTCTCTCTGTCTCTCACTCTGTCTCTCTCTCTCTCTCTCTCTCTCTCTCTGTCTCTCTCTCTGTCTCTCTCTCTGTCTCTCTCTCTGTCTCTCTCTCTGTCTCTCTCTCGCTCCCCCTCTCTGTCTCCCTCTCTCACTCCCCCCTCTCTCTGTCTCTCTCTCTCTCTCTGTCTCTCTCTCTCTCTCTGTCTCTCTCTCTGTCTCTCTCTCGCTCCCCCTCTCTCTCTCTCTCTCTCTCTCTCTCTCTCTCTCTCTCTCTCTGTCTCGCTCCCCCTCCCCCCCCCCCCCCCTCCCTCCATAGCCGTCATGGTTTGTCCAGTCTCTGCTGTTCCACCTGTGTCTGGAGGTGAACGGTGTAGGGGGTCATGCTGTGCCCCGCCCCACCCTACAGGAGTTACTACAAGGCTGCATGGACCTGGTGCTGCACCAGTACCAGAACCTCATACACACAGCGCAGGACAAGGTAACACACACACAGCGCTGGACAAGGTAACACACACACAGCGCAGGACAAGGTAACACACACACAGCGCTGGACAAGGTAACACACACACACACAGCGCAGGACAAGGTAACACACACACACAGCGCAGGACAAGGTAACACACACACACTGCGCAGGACAAGGTAACACACACACACAGCGCAGGACAAGGTAACACACACACACAGCGCAGGACAAGGTAACACACACACACACACAGCGCAGGACAAGGTAACACACACACACAGCGCAGGACAAGGTAACACACACACACAGCGCAGGACAAGGTAACACACACACACAGCGCAGGACAAGGTAACACACACACACACAGCGCAGGACAAGGTAACACACACACACACACACACAGCGCAGGACAAGGTAACACACACACACACACACAGCGCAGGACAAGGTAACACTCACACACAGCGCAGGACAAGGTAACACACACACACAGCGCAGGACAAGGTAACACAGACACACAGCGCAGGACAAGGTAACACACACACACACACACACAGCGCAGGACAAGGTAACACACAGCGCAGGACAAGGTAACACACACACAGCGCAGGACAAGGTAACACACACACACAGCGCAAGACAAGGTAACACACACACACACACACACACACAGCGCAGGACAAGGTAACACACACACACAGCGCAGGACAAGGTAACACACACACACACACACACAGCGCAGGACAAGGTAACACACACACACACACAGCGCAGGACAAGGTAACACACACAGCGCAGGACAAGGTAACACACACACACAGCTCAGGACAAGGTAACACACACACACACAGCTCAGGACAAGGTAACACACACACACAGCGCAGGACAAGGTAACACACACACACACAGCGCAGGACAAGGTAACACACACACACACAGCGCAGGACAAGGTAACACACACACACAGCGCAGGACAAGGTAACACACACACACTGCGCAGGACAAGGTAACACACACACACACTGCGCAGGACTAGGTAACACACACACACACACTGCGCAGGACTAGGTAACACACACACACACGGCGCAGGACCAGGTAACACACACACACACACACACACACAGCGCAGGACAAGGTAACACACACACACACACACACAGCGCAGGACAAGGTAACACACACACACAGCGCAGGACAAGGTAACACACACACACACACAGCACAGGACAAGGTAACACACACACACAGCGCAGGACAAGGTAACACACAGGGCTGACACTGTAATCATAGAGCACACCTGGACAACGAAATTAGTTGTCATCCTAAAGAGATGTTGCTCTCCCCCCTCCTCTTTCTCTCTCTCCCCCTCCTCTTTCTCTCTCTCTCCTCCCCTCTCTCTCTCTCTCTCTCTCTCCCTCCCTCCTCTTTCTCTCTCTCCCCCCTCCTCTTTCTCTCTCTCTCTCTCTCCCCCTCCTCCTCTCTCTCTCTCCCCCTCCTCTCTCTCTCTCCCCCCTCCTCTCTCTCTCTCTCCCCCTCCTCTCTCTCTCTCCTCCCCTCTCTCTCTCTCTCCCCCCTCCTCTTTCTCTCTCTCTCTCCCCCTCTCTCTCCCTCCTCTCTCTCTCTCCCTCCTCTCTCTCTCTCCCCTCCTCTCTCTCTCTCTCCACTCTCTCTCTCTCTCTCCCCCCCTCCTCTCTCTCTCTCTCTCTCCACTCTCTCTCTCTCTCCCCCCTCCTCTCTCTCTCTCTCTCTCCACTCTCTCTCTCTCTCTCCCCCCCTCTCTCTCTCCACTCTCTCTCCCCTCCACTCTTTCTCTCCCCTCCACTCTCTCTCCTCCCCCTCTCTCTCTCTCCCCCCTCTCTTTCTCCCCCCCCCTCTCTCTCTCTCTCTCCAGGACTGACCGATCCCTCTGACGCAGAACAGGTCTCTACAGCTGTTATTTGACCTGAGATATCTCACTGCTACCCTGGGTACCAAACTAGAGGATGGCAGGGGCTTCCGCTCTCAACAAGACCCCAGGTACACACACACACACACACACACACACACACCTGGTCTCTCTGTATGTTACAGGGTTCAGTAACATCCTGGTCTCTCTGTGTGTTACAGGGTTCAGTAACATCCTGGTCTCTCTGTATGTTACAGGGTTCAGTAACATCCTGGTCTCTCTGTGTGTTACAGGGTTCAGTAACATCCTGGTCTCTGTATGTTACAGACATCCTGGTCTCTGTATGTTACAGACATCCTGGTCTCTGTGTGTTACAGGGTTCAGTAACATCCTGGTCTCTGTATGTTACAGGGTTCAGTAACATCCTGGTCTCTGTATGTTACAGGGTTCAGTAACATCCTGGTCTCTGTGTGTTACATGGTTCAGTAACATCCTGGTCTCTGTGTGTTACAGGGTTCAGTAACATCCTGGTCTCTCTGTATGTTACAGGGTTCAGTAACATCCTGGTCTCTGTATGTTACAGGGTTCAGTAACATCCTGGTCTCTGTATGTTACAGGGTTCAGTAACATCCTGGTCTCTGTATGTTACAGGGTTCAGTAACATCCTGGTCTCTGTGTGTTACAGGGTTCAGTAACATCCTGGTCTCTGTGTGTTACAGGGTTCAGTAACATCCTGGTCTCTGTATGTTACAGGGTTCAGTAACATCCTGGTCTCTGTATGTTACAGGGTTCAGTAACATCCTGGTCTCTGTATGTTACAGTGTTCAGTAACATCCTGGTCTCTGTATGTTACAGTGTTCAGTAACATCCTGGTCTCTCTGTATGTTACAGGGTTCAGTAACATCCTGGTCTCTCTGTATGTTACAGGGTTCAGTAACATCCTAGTCTCTCTGTATGTTACAGGGTTCAGTAACATCCTGGTCTCCCTGTGTGTTACAGGGTGCAGTAACATCCTGGTCTCCCTGTGTGTTACATGGTTCAGTAACATCCTGGTCTCCCTGTGTGTTACATGGTTCAGTAACATCCTGGTCTCTCTGTATGTTACAGGGTTCAGTAACATCCTGGTCTCTCTGTATGTTACAGGGTTCAGTAACATCCTGGTCTCTCTGTATGTTACAGGGTTCAGTAACATCCTGGTCTCTGTATGTTACAGGGTCCAGCAGGTGTGTGATTCGCTGGAGAGCTACATTGATCCCTTTGACCTGGATGTGTTCATGCCGCCATTCAACAGCAACCTCAACCGCCTATCACAGAGGAGTTCGGTACGAATGGCCCCGCCCCCTGATGCTACTAATGTGATTGGAGACTAAAATAAATCATGATATTCAGTGTAGAGTCGGGTTATCCTGGGTTATCCTGGGTTATCCTGGGTTACCCTGGATTATCCTGGGTTATTCTGATTTATCCTGGGTTATCCTGGGTTATCCTGGGTTATTCTGGGTTATTCTGGGTTATCCTGGGTTATCCTGGGTTATCCTGGGTTATTCTGGGTTATCCTGGGTTATTCTGGGTTATCCTGGGTTATCATGGGTTACCCTGGGTTATCCTGGGTTATCCACTGTGTATTGATCGTTCAGTAACTTTGGTCACAATTGGTAGCTCTCTGAGGTGCTGTTGGGGATTCAGATGTTGTATTGACGTTGTGATCATTTATGTGGTGTGTTTATATTGTACGATTGTGGTGTTTTGGTTGCGTTAAGGTTGTTGTGCTAACATTGTGATAATGTTGTAATAACATTTCTGTAAACACCGGCTGAGAGGCTCGTAAGGATTTCACAGCCGCTACAGATCACAGTGTTACAGAATACAATAACAATACTCCAGTCTGACAGCAAGTCACTATCATCAGATATGAGAACAATCCATAACATACAGCATGGAGTCTAGTGACCATCAACTCACATCCTGTACAACCACAACACCGGAAATCATGGAGTCTAGTGACCATCAACTCACATCCTGTACAACCACAACACTGGCAATCATGGAGTCTAGTGACCATCAACTCACATCCTCTACAACCACAACACTGGAAATCATGGAGTCTAGTGACCATCAACTCACATCCTGTACAACCACAACACTGGAAATCATGGAGTCTAGTGACCATCAACTCACATCCTGTACAACCACAACACTGGAAATCATGGAGTCTAGTGACCATCAACTCACATCCTCTACAACCACAACACTGGAAATCATGGAGTCTAGTGACCATCAACTCACATCCTCTACAACCACAACACTGGAAATCATGGAGTCTGGTGACCATCAACTCACATCCTGTACAACCACAACACTGGAAATCATGGAGTCTGGTGACCATCAACTCACATCCTGTACAACCACAACACTGGAAATCATGGAGTCTAGTGACCATCAACTCACATCCTGTACAACCACAACACTGGAAATCATGGAGTCTGGTGACCATCAACTCACATCCTGTACAACCACGACACTGGAAATCATGGAGTCTAGTGACCATCAACTCACATCCTCTACAACCACAACACTGGAAATCATGGAGTCTAGTGACCATCAACTCACATCCTGTACAACCACAATACTGGAAGTCATGGAGTCTAGTGACCATCAACTCACATCCTGTACAACCACAACACTGGAAATCATGGAGTCTAGTGACCATCAACTCACATCCTGTACAACCACAACACTGGAAATCATGGAGTCTAGTGACCATCAACTCACATCCTCTACAACCACAACACTGGAAATCATGGAGTCTAGTGACCATCAACTCACATCCTCTACAACCACAACACTGGAAATCATGGAGTCTAGTGACCATCAACTCACATCCTCTACAACCACAACACTGGAAATCATGGAGTCTAGTGACCATCAACTCACATCCTGTACAACCACAACACGGGAAATCATGGAGTCTAGTGACCATCAACTCACATCCTCTACAACCACAACACTGGAAATCATGGAGTCTAGTGACCATCAACTCACATCCTGTACAACCACAACACTGGAAATCATGGAGTCTAGTGACCATCAACTCATATCCTGTACAACCACAACACTGGAAATCATGGAGTCTAGTGACCATCAACTCACATCCTGTACAACCACAATACGGGAAATCATGGAGTCTAGTGACCATCAACTCACATCCTGTACAACCACAACACTGGAAATCATGGAGTCTAGTGACCATCAACTCACATCCTGTACAACCACAACACCGGAAATCATGTGTGTTACACACAGGGGAAATGTAGCAATATGCTAAAGCCCTGTGTTAATTACTTAATTCTCTTTAAATGTCCCCATTCCAAACACCATGTTAATGTTGTGTGGTTCCAGGTGTTGTTGGGGTTGTTGACGGGGACAGAGAAGCAGTTTGTTTCCCGTGGTAACAGCGCGGCCTCTCAGGAACCATACAACATCCTGCCGCTGGCCAGCACCCAGATCAGGTGACTACACACACCAGCACCCAGATCAGGTGACTACACACACCAGCACCCAGATCAGGTGACTACACACACCAGCACCCAGATCAGGTGACTACACACACCAGCACCCAGATCAGGTGACTACACACACCAGGACACACACCAGGACACATATTCATTAATACAAAGTATCTCTGAATAGGAGTTCTGATATTGGATCACTGGACAGGTAGGACCTGATCCTAGACCAGCTCTATGACTGAATACTGGTCCTTTTAGATTACATGGACAGGGGGACCTGATCCTAGACCAGCTCTATGACTGAATACTGGTCCTTTTAGATTACATGGACAGGGGGGACCTGATCCTAGACCAGCTCTATGACTGAATACTGGTCCTAATTGATTACATGGACAGGTAGGAGCTGATCCTAGACCAGCTATATAGCCCAGTACCCTGTCTATAGGCTACAGGTCCATTAGTATTATAGCCCAGTACCCTGTCTATAGGCTACAGGTCCATTAGTATTATAGCCTAGTACCCTGTCTATAGGCTACAGGTCCATTAGTATTATAGCCCAGTACCCTGTCTATAGGCTACAGGTCCATTAGTATTATAGCCCATTACCCTGTCTATAGGCTACAGGTCCATTAGTATTATAGCCTAGTACCCTGTCTATAGGCTACAGGTCCATTAGTATTATAGCCTAGTACCCTGTCTATAGGCTACAGGTCCATTAGTATTATAGCCTAGTACCCTGTCTATAGGCTACAGGTCCATTAGTATTATAGCCCAGTACCCTGTCTATAGGCTACAGGTCCATTAGTATTATAGCCTAGTACCCTGTCTATAGGCTACAGGTCCATTAGTATTATAGCCTAGTACCCTGTCTATAGGCTACAGGTCCATTAGTATTATAGCCTAGTACCCTGTCTATAGGCTACAGGTCCATTAGTATTATAGCCTAGTACCCTGTCTATAGGCTACAGGTCCATTAGTATTATAGCCCAGTACCCTGTCTATAGGCTACAGGTCCATTAGTATTATAGCCTAGTACCCTGTCTATAGGCTACAGGTCCATTAGTATTATAGCCTAGTACCCTGTCTATAGGCTACAGGTCCATTAGTATTATAGCCCAGTACCCTGTCTATAGGCTACAGGTCCATTAGTATTATAGCCCAGTACCCTGTCTATAGGCTACAGGTCCATTAGTATTATAGCCCAGTACCCTGTCTATAGGCTACAGGTCCATTAGTATTATAGCCCAGTACCCTGTCTATAGGCTACAGGTCCATTAGTATTATAGCCCAGTACCCTGTCTATAGGCTACAGGTCCATTAGTATTATAGCCCAGTACCCTGTCTATAGGCTACAGGTCCATTTAGTATTTTAACCCAGTACCCTGTCTATAGGCTACAGGTCCAGACGTATTTTAACCCAGTACCCTGTCTCTGTTCTCCAGGTTTGGGCTGTTACCTCTGAGCATGACCAACTCCCGTAAAACCAAGTCCTCCACACAGGGAAATGACATCACACGCCCACTGGTGAGTCACACGGACGGACGAGTGGGGTGGGGTGTTGGGGGAGGACGGACCGGCGGGGAGGGGGAGGACGGATGGGTGGGGGAGGGCGGGGGGGTGTTGGGGGAGGACGAGGTCTGAGGTTGAACGTATAGCTGAGGTTTTCATATAAACCTGCCTGTATGAATGTCAACCTCACTTCAAGTTTCAGTCTGTTTTTTAACCTTGGCCATGTCTGTTGATTTCCTACGATGTGTATCATGATGTTTTATGTCTGCATTTCCAGCTGTTTTGAGGGCAACAGACCCAGGACAGCAGCAACAGGTCATTGTGTGTGTGGGGTATCTTTAGTGTGTGGGTGGTATCTTTAGTGTGTGTGTGGGTGGTATCTTTAGTGTGTGTGTGGGTGGTATCTTTAGTGTGTGTGTGGGTGGTATCTTTAGCGTGTGTGTGGGTGGTATCTTTAGCGTGTGTGTGGGGTATCTTTAGTGTGTGTGTGGGGTATCTTTAGTGTGTGGGTGGTATCTTTAGTGTGTGTGTGGGTGGTATCTTTAGTGTGTGTGTGGGTGGTGTCTTTAGTGTGTGTGTGGGTGGTATCTTTAGTGTGTGTGTGGGTGGTGTCTTTAGTGTGTGTGTGTGTGGTGTCTTTAGTGTGTGTGTGTGTGGTGGTATCTTTAGTGTGTGTGGTGTCTTTAGTGTGTGTAGTGTCTTTAGTGTAAGTGTGTGTGGTGGTATCTTTAGTGTGTAGTGTCTTTAGTGTGTAGTGTCTTTAGTGTAAGTGTGTGTGGTGGTATCTTTAGTGTGTAGTGTCTTTAGTGTGTAGTGTGTGTGGTGGTATCTTTAGTGTGTAGTGTGTGTGGTGGTATCTTTAGTGTGTGTGGTGGTATCTTTAGTGTGTGTGGTGGTATCTTTAGTGTGTGTGTAGTGGTGTCTTTAGTGTGTGTGTAGTGGTGTCTTTAGTGTCTTTAGTTATCTATCTTTAATGTGTAATATTCTATGTGCCATGAAGTGTTTTTACAGTGGGGAGGTTTGCAGTGTGGAGGTTTGCAGTGGGGAGGTTTGCAGTGGGGATGTTTGCAGTGGGGAGGTTTGCAGTGTGGAGGTTTGCAGTGTGGAGGTTTGCAGTGGGGAGGTTTGCAGTGGGGAGGTTTGCAGTGGGGAGGTTTGCAGTGGGGAGGTTTGGTTGTTAACGTGGCTTCTGGTTTGGTTTGATGTTGCCTCAGATCGCTAACTAACAAGGACATGTGACCTGCTTCCTCACTGCCATCCCATTCCCTGTATAGTACACTGTTTTTGAGCCCTGTGGGTTTTTGCTGACGGCTAACCTGGTTTCACGCTGTCTGCCGGGATCTGCAGTCAATTCATGAATCGGCAATGTTCCTATTTTTTATCTTAAGAGGATTTTTCAATTCTCCTCAACTGATTTTTGTAGTGACGTGGATTTGACCTCCACCCTGCCTCACACCATTCCAAACCGTATCTGTGACCAGACAAACAGCGAGTGTTTTCACATCCATTTTCCATGGGGGTGCATCTCAATACTCTGACGTGGCTTCCTCTCATTGTCTCCTCGCCTTCATCTGCACTGATCTGAACGAACAAAACAAAGGAAGCCGACCCGCTTCCTTGCTTATTAGGGAGGAGACAAGGACATGAGGCCAGGGTCGAGTTCATGTCACGCACAGAATGGAAAACATTAGTTCAGGTAGTCTCTCTCTATTTCTCTCAGTTCAGGTAGTCTCTCTCTATTTCTCTCAGTTCAGGTAGTCTCTCA
>NC_092159.1:62758952-62790813 GCF_045791955.1 Oncorhynchus clarkii lewisi | reverse complement strand
TAGTGAGTCCGCTAGAGCAGAGGCAGTACAGATGACCAGGGATGTTCTGTTGATAATTACATAAATTGGATAATTTTCCTGTTCTGCTAAGCATTCAAAATGTAACGAGTACTTTTGGGTGTCAGGGAAAATGTACGGAGTAAAAAGTACATCCTTTTCTTTAGGAATGTGGTGAAGTTAAAGTTGTCAAAAATATAAATTGTAAAGTACAGATTCCCCCAAAAACGACTTAAGTAGTACTTAAAAGTATTTTTTACTGAAGTACTTTACACCACTGTGGGTGGTGTTGTGTCCATGTGTAACCATTAGGTGTTTAGGCAGTAGTGTGTGTGTGGTGTGGAGAGCATTAGTGTGTGTGTGTTGTGGAGCATTAGTGTGTGTGTGTTGTGGAGCATTAGTGTCTGTGTTGTGGAGCATTAGTGTGTGTGCGTGTGTGTTGTGGAGCATTAGTGTGTGTGTGTTGTGGAGCATTAGTGTGTGTGTTGTGGAGCATTAGTGTCTGTGTTGTGGAGCATTAGTGTGTGTGCGTGTGTGTTGTGGAGCATTAGTGTGTGTGTGTTGTGGAGCATTAGTGTGTGTGTGTTGTGGAGCATTAGTGTCTGTGTTGTGGAGCATTAGTGTGTGTGCGTGTGTGTTGTGGAGCATTAGTGTGTGTGTGTTGTGGAGCATTAGTGTGTGTGTTGTGGAGCATTAGTGTGTGTGACAACAGTTCGTCAGAGGGCAAGTGCTAGTGACAGCTGAACAGTCAGCTGGGGAGAGAATGGCTGAGCCCAGGGAAAGTAGAGCTGCACAGGGAAAAAAAACACGCACGCACGCACGCACGCACGCACGCACACGCACACGCACACACACACACACACACACACACACACACACACACACACACACACACACACACACACACACACACACACACGGTGGAGGGGTGGAAGACTTCCAGACATGCCTTCCAGCCCAGCTGTACCCACAGCTGACCATTATCCTCACCACTGGGTATATTCTATACTGAAGGCTTGGGATGTTGACGTTCTACCAAGCATAGACCCCCCCCCCCCCCTTGACACTACTCAGAGGGGCCAGAGGAAGGTCACAGGTCATCCCGTCTAACCCCTGACCTCTACCGGCCAAGCAGAGAGGACGTAATTAACCAGGGCAAACAGGCGTGGAACCCAAACTGACAACGAAAGACAAAATGACTACTTCTTTAGTGAGCACACTGAGCACATGTGACAGACGTGACAGTCTGGAGACGCCGTGGAGAACGTTCTGCTGCCTGCAACATCCTCCATCCTTCATGACCGGTTTGGCGGTGGGTCAGTCATGGTTTTGGGGTGGCATTTCTTTGGGGGGCCGCACAGCCCTCCATGTGCTCGCCAGAGGTAGCCTGATTGCCATTAGGTACCGAGATGAGATCCTCAGACCCCTTGTGAGACCATATGCTGGTGCGGTTGGTCCTGGGTTCCTCCTAATGCAAGACAATGCTAGACCTCATGTGGCTGGAGTGTGTCAGCAGTTCCTGCAAGAGGAAGGCATTGATGCTATGGACTGGCCCTCCCGTTCCCCAGACCTGAATCCAATTGAGCACATCTGGGACATCATGTCTCGCTCCATCCACCAACGCCACATTGCACCACAGACTGTCCAGGAGTTGGCGGATGCTTTAGTCCAGGTCTGGGAGGAGATCCCTCAGGAGACCATCCGCCACCTCATCAGGAGCATGCCCAGGCGTTGTAGAGAGGTCATACAGGCACATGGAGGCCACACACACTACTGAGCCTCATTTTGACTTGTTTTAAGGACATTACATCAAAGTTGGATCAGCCTGTAGTGTGGTTTTCCACTTTAATTTTGAGTGTGACTCCAAATCCAGACCATGGGTTGATAACTTAGATTTCCATTGATCATTTTTGTGTGATTTTGTTGTCAGCACATTCAACTATGTAAAGAAAACAGTATTTAATAAGAATATTTCATTCATTCAGATCTAGGATGTGTTATTTTAGTGTTCCCTTTATTTTTATGAGCAGTGTATATTTTGACAAAATGTCCTAAAACCCAAATACAATCAAAGAAACACTCTGTTTGTTGTATTGCTACGTACAAGGACAGCTAGCGTTCAAAGACACAACAACTAGCAGCCTGTCACAACAAGTACCTAGATACTGAATGACAAAAACACAGCAGATACAAGCTATGGACTGAATGAAAGTCAAAGGCACTCACCCCCCCTCCTCTAAATTACTTTCACACACTACAACAGAGCCTGATTTGTTGATGTAACTTCCACAGATAGAAAACCTGGGTTAAAAACAACTAGCAGCCTGTCACAACAATAAACTGCTGTTGCGTTTGCTAGTAGTGCACATGCTCTTCAATGTCCCTGTCAGTTGAAACTATAAGCAGAGGGAAAACTCCATGTCCCTGTCAGTTAAGCACAGAGGGAAAACTCCATGTCCCTGTCAGTTGAAACTATGAGAGGGAAAACTCCATGTCCCTGTCAGTTGAAACTATAAGCAGAGGGAAAACTCCATGTCCCTGTCAGTTGAAACTATAAGGAGAGGGAAAACTCCATGTCCCTGTCAGTTGAAACTATAAGCAGAGGGAAAACTCCATGTCCCTGTCAGTTGAAACTATAAGGAGAGGGAAAACTCCATGTCCCTGTCAGTTGAAACTATAAGAAGAGGGAAAACTCCATGTCCCTGTCAGTTGAAACTATAAGCAGAGGGAAAACTCCATGTCCCTGTCAGTTGAAACTATAAGGAGAGGGAAAACTCCATGTCCCTGTCAGTTGAAACTATAAGGAGAGGGAAAACTCCATGTCCCTGTCAGTTGAAACTATAAGGAGAGGGAAAACTCCATGTCCCTGTCAGTTGAAACTATAAGGAGAGGGAAAACTCCATGTCCCTGTCAGTTGAAACTATAAGGAGAGGGAAAACTCCATGTCCCTGTCAGTTGAAACTATAAGCAGAGGGAAAACTCCATGTCCCTGTCAGTTGAAACTATAAGCAGAGGGAAAACTCCATGTCCCTGTCAGTTGAAACTATGAGAGGGAAAACTCCATGTCCCTGTCAGTTGAAACTATAAGCAGAGGGAAAACTCCATGTCCCTGTCAGTTGAAACTATAAGGAGAGGGAAAACTCCATGTCCCTGTCAGTTGAAACTATAAGGAGAGGGAAAACTCCATGTCCCTGTCAGTTGAAACTATAAGGAGAGGGAAAACTCCATGTCCCTGTCAGTTGAAACTATAAGGAGAGGGAAAACTCCATGTCCCTGTCAGTTGAAACTATAAGGAGAGGGAAAACTCCATGTCCCTGTCAGTTGAAACTATAAGCAGAGGGAAAACTCCATGTCCCTGTCAGTTGAAACTATAAGCAGAGGGAAAACTCCATGTCCCTGTCAGTTGAAACTATGAGAGGGAAAACTCCATGTCCCTGTCAGTTGAAACTATAAGCACAGAGGGAAAACTCCATGTCCCTGTCAGTTGAAACTATAAGCACAGAGGGAAAACTCCATGTCCCTGTCAGTTGAAACTATAAGCACAGAGGGAAAACTCCATGTCCCTGTCAGTTGAAACTATAAGCAGAGGGAAAACTCCATGTCCCTGTCAGTTGAAACTATAAGCAGAGGGAAAACTCCATGTCCCTGTCAGTTGAAACTATAAGGAGAGGGAAAACTCCATGTCCCTGTCAGTTGAAACTATAAGCACAGAGGGAAAACTCCATGTCCCTGTCAGTTGAAACTATAAGGAGAGGGAAAACTCCATGTCCCTGTCAGTTGAAACTATAAGCACAGAGGGAAAACTCCATGTCCCTGTCAGTTGAAACTATAAGGAGAGGGAAAACTCCATGTCCCTGTCAGTTGAAACTATAGGCAGAGGGAAAACTCCATGTCCCTGTCAGTTGAAACTATAAGCAGAGGGAAAACTCCTCATGTCTACAGCTGGCCAGGCTCAGATTGGATGACATAAGGTACAGATTTAATGGGTATTTAAGGGGTATTATCACTGCTCTACTACGGAATGTGTAGCATGTCAGAGGAGAGGAGACAGGGTGGGAGAGAAGGGGGGGGGGGGGGGGGGAAGAGATTCTCACTATCAAATGTGCTGACGGGCAAATTCCCTCTCACCCTGCTATCTCAGAAATGCAAGGCTGCTGAAAGACTTTCTTTTTATTAGGATCTCCTCTCTCTCCCTCCCTCCCTCCTCGTCCTATATTCTTGTCCTCTCTCTTTCATTCCTAGTCCTATATTCTTGTTCTCTCTCCCTCCCTCCTCGTCCTATATTCTTGTCCTCTCTCTCCCTCCCTCCCTCCTCGTCCTATATTCTTGTCCTCTCTCTTTCATTCCTAGTCCTATATTCTTGTTCTCTCTCCCTCCCTCCCTACTCATCCTATAATCTTGTTCTCCCTCCTCGCTCTTTCATTCCTCATCCTATATTCTTGTTCTCTCTCTTTGATTTCTCATCCTATATTCTTGTTCTCTCTTTCATTCCTCATCCTATATTCTTGTTCTCTCTCTTTCATTCCTCATCCTATATTCTTGTTCTCTCTCTTTCATTCCTCATCCTATATTCTTGTTCTCTCTCTTTCATTTCTCATCCTATATTCTTGTTCTCTCTCTTTCATTCCTCATCCTATATTCTTGTTCTCTCTCTTTCATTCCTCATCCTATATTCTTGTTCTCTCTCTTTCATTCCTCATCCTATATTCTTGTTCTCTCTCTTTCATTCCTCATCCTATATTCTTGTTCTCTCTCTTTCATTCCTCATCCTATATTCTTGTTCTCTCTCTTTCATTTCTCATCCTATATTCTTGTTCTCCCTCCTCTCTCTTTCATTCCTCATCCTATATTCTTGTTCTCCCTCCTCTCTCTCTTTCATTTCTCGTCCTATATTCTTGTTCTCTCCTATATTCTTGTTCTCCCTCCTCTCTCTCTTTCATTCCTCTTCCTATATTCTTGTTCTCTCCTATATTCTTGTTCTCCCTCCTCTCTCTCTTTCATTCCTCTTCCTATATTCTTGTTCTCCCTCCTCTCTCTCTTTCATTCCTCATCCTATATTCTTGTTCTCTCCTATATTCTTGTTCTCCCTCCTCTCTCTCTTTCATTCCTCATCCTATATTCTTGTTCTCTCCTATATTCTTGTTATCTCCTATATTCTTGTTCTCCCTCTCTCTCTCTCTCTCTCTCATTCCTCGTCCTATTCTCCTGGTCTCTCTCTCCTTAAGTTTGTCATGACAGTGTTTCTCTTTTCCTCTCTAAAAAAAGTTAATAAATTGGAAACGGGAAAATCATGATGCAGCTTCTGTTTGTTTATTGACAGATTGTTTCAGAGACACAGAGACACAGAGACAGAGACAGAGACAGAGACAGAGACAGACAGACAGACAGACAGACAGACAGACAGACAGACAGACAGACAGACAGACAGACAGACAGACAGAGACAGACAGACAGACAGATGAACCCAGACTACCATACATTTCATGACCATACTAGCATTCCAATTAGAATGTACTGTAGCAAAGTGTGTGGGTCTTGGAACATCACTGAAGGCTGTGACCTTTTAGAAGTGCAGCTGTACTTTGTGATGCGTCACACAGAATGCCATCCTGAAGGATCCTGTGCTACAGTTCCTACTGAGAATAGTTTCCCCCGGGCCTACTGGACAGGACCCTATGGAACAAAACAGAGAGTTAAAAAAAGAACAACGAGAATAAGTACAATATTGAGTGTCAAGGAGCTAAAAGTAGCTAATATTGTCGTTTATTTTCATAGACAAACTAAATCAAGTCCTTACTCTGATAAATAGTCGAAGGTCATATCTTTGAAAGGTTCTCTCTTATCGGAGCAGACCTCGTTCTCGACTAGTTCCATAGTCAAGTGAATCAAGGTTTGGCAGGCAGAGGAAAGGCAAGCATCTGGGTCTAATGAGGAACAGTCAACCTCACTAACAGACAGACAAGCCTCTTTATATCACAACCCTGATATGAATGTTATTCTGCAACCTGCAGCAGCACCTGACTTCCGGCATAAAGGACCAGACATCTGATTCCTTTAGACTAATAAAGTATTCAATCATTGATTCATTCATCCATCCACACGACGCGCAAAAAAACACACCGACGATTTTTTGATTAGCAGTTCTCAAAATGGTTACCTTGGCAACGAGCTGGGGCTTCTGTACTCCTAGCCAATCACAGAGCTGGTTTCTGTGGGTCCTCACCGTGGCGACGTCCTCCTCCCTAAAACCAGAGGATACAGAGAGGACAACGTGAAGATGACAGACTGACCTTACAGTAGGACTGACCCTGCAGGACCGAACCTACAGTAGAACTGACCCTACAGTAGGACTGACCCTACAGTAACACTGACCCTACAGTAGGACCGACCCTACAGTAACACTGACCCTACAGTAAGACCGACCCTACAGTAGCACCGACCCTACAGTAGCACCGACCCTACAGTAGCACCGACCCTACAGTAGCACCGACCCTACAGTAGGACCGACCCTACAGTAGCACCGACCCTACAGTAGCACCGACCCTACAGTAGCACCGACCCTACAGTAGCACCGACCCTACAGTAGCACCGACCCTACTACAGTAGCACCGACCCTACTACAGTAGCACCGACCCTACAGTAGGACCGACCCTACAGTAGGACCGACCCTACAGTAGGACCGACCCTACAGTAGGACCGACCCTACAGTAAGACCGACCCTAAAGTAGCACCGACCCTACAGTAGGACCGACCTTACAGTAGGACCTACCCTACAGTAGGACCGACCCTACAGTAGGACCGACCCTACAGTAACACCGACCCTACAGTAGCACCGACCCTACAGTAGCACCGACCCTACAGTAACACTGACCTAACAGTAGGACTGACCCTACAGTAACACTGACCCTACAGTAACACTGACCCTACAGTAGGACCGACCCTAAAGTAGGACCGACCCTACAGTAAGACTGACCTTACAGTAGGACTGACTCCTCTAGAAAACACTGTGACCAATGAGCAGTTCGTAGAAAAGGGAACAGCCTCATTCTCTGGAAATGGTCTTTAGTAGTTTAATACATTAACAGCAGTCCCAGCAGGAGATAAACTAGTCTGTCCACTGCTCCTTTCTTGTTAAAACCCTTTCCACGAAATAAGGGGTTTTCCTTTTCTAGTTCATGACCTTAAAACCCTGCACCTGTTCCAGGGTCTGTCCTTAAAACCCTGCACCTGTTCCAGGGTCTGTCCTTAAAACCCTGCACCTGTTCCAGGGTCTGTCCTTAAAACCCTGCACTCAAAGACCTGTTCCAGGGTCTGTCCTTAAAACCCTGCACTCAAAGACCTGTTCCAGGGTCTGTCCTTAAAACCCTGCACCTGTTCCAGGGTCTGTCCTTAAAACCCTGCACTCAAAGACCTGTTCCAGGGTCTGTCCTTAAAACCCTGCACCCAAACACCTGTTACAAAGTCTGCATCCCAATTCTCCACGTTTCCTAAAGTGTGCATTTGTACAGTCCCTCTCTGGGATTTAAAAGCATAGGATAGGGGGGGGGGGGGCTTACACCATGTTAACTTAGTGACCGGGGGTGTGCACATGCACACCTGGGGAAGGGGGGAGAATCGTAACGCAGCGCTATGGACTAATTGAGTTCCTGTCTCCTGATTCCACTGACCAGTTGGTGTCACTCAGCGACGTCATGACATCATCCATCACGTCAGGGTCGATGACATCGTCGTAGGTCAGCAGCATCTCGTACACCTGGCTGGCTGTGGTCTTCCTGATCTGTAAAGAGAAAGACAGATTACACCTGGCTGGCTGTGGTCTTCCTGATCTGTAAAGAGAGAGAGAGATTACACCTGGCTGGCTGTGGTCTTCCTGATCTGTAAAGAGAGAGAGAGATTACACCTGGCTGGCTGTGGTCTTCCTGATCTGTAAAGAGAAAGACAGATTACACCTGGCTGGCTGTGGTCTTCCTGATCTGTAAAGAGAAAGACAGATTATACCTGGCTGGCTGTGGTCTTCCTGATCTGTAAAGAGAAAGAGAGATTACACCTGGCTGGCTGTGGTCTTCCTGATCTGTAAAGAGAGAGAGAGATTACACCTGGCTGGCTGTGGTCTTCCTGATCTGTAAAGAGAAAGACAGATTACACCTGGCTGGCTGTGGTCTTCCTGATCTGTAAAGAGAAAGACAGATTATACCTGGCTGGCTGTGGTCTTCCTGATCTGTAAAGAGAGAGAGAGATTACACCTGGCTGGCTGTGGTCTTCCTGATCTGTAAAGAGAGAGAGAGATTACACCTGATTGGCTGTGGTCTTCCTGATCTGTAAAGAGAAAGAAAGAGAGATTACACCTGGTTGGCTGTGGTCTTCCTGATCTGTAAAGAGAAAGAGAGATTACACCTGGCTGGCTGTGGTCTTCCTGATCTGTAAAGAGAAAGACAGATTACACCTGGCTGGCTGTGGTCTTCCTGATCTGTAAAGAGAAAGACAGATTACACCTGGCTGGCTGTGGTCTTCCTGATCTGTAAAGAGAGAGAGAGATTACACCTGGCTGGCTGTGGTCTTCCTGATCTGTAAAGAGAGAGAGAGATTACACCTGGCTGGCTGTGGTCTTCCTGATCTGTAAAGAGAAAGAGAGATTACACCTGGCTGGCTGTGGTCTTCCTGATCTGTAAAGAGAAAGACAGATTACACCTGGTTGGCTGTGGTCTTCCTGATCTGTAAAGAGAAAGAAAGACAGATTACACCTGGCTGGCTGTGGTCTTCCTGATCTGTAAAGAGAAAGAGAGATTATACCTGGCTGGCTGTGGTCTTCCTGATCTGTAAAGAGAAAGACAGATTACACCTGGCTGGCTGTGGTCTTCCTGATCTGTAAAGAGAAAGAGAGATTATACCTGGCTGGCTGTGGTCTTCCTGATCTGTAAAGAGAAAGAGAGATTACACCTGGTTGGCTGGCTGTGGTCTTCCTGATCTGTAAAGAGAAAGACAGATTACACCTGGCTGGCTGTGGTCTTCCTGATCAGTAAAGAGAAAGACAGATTACACCTGGCTGGCTGTGGTCTTCCTGATCTGTAAAGAGAAAGACAGATTACACCTGGCTGGCTGTGGTCTTCCTGATCTGTAAAGAGAAAGACAGATTACACCTGGCTGGCTGGCTGTGGTCTTCCTGATCTGTAAAGAGAAAGAGAGATTACACCTGGCTGGCTGGCTGTGGTCTTCCTGATCTGTAAAGAGAGAGAGAGATTACACCTGGCTGGCTGTGGTCTTCCTGATCTGTAAAGAGAGAGAGAGATTACACCTGGCTGGCTGTGGTCTTCCTGATCTGTAAAGAGAAAGACAGATTACACCTGGCTGGCTGGCTGTGGTCTTCCTGATCTGTAAAGAGAAAGACAGATTACACCTGGCTGGCTGGCTGTGGTCTTCCTGATCTGTAAAGAGAAAGACAGATTACACCTGGCTGGCTGTGGTATTCCTGATCTGTAAAGAGAAAGACAGATTACACCTGGTTGGCTGTGGTCTTCCTGATCTGTAAAGAGAAAGACAGATTACACCTGGCTGGCTGTGGTCTTCCTGATCTGTAAAGAGAGAGAGAGATTACACCTGGCTGGCTGTGGTCTTCCTGATCTGTAAAGAGAAAGAGAGATTACACCTGGCTGGCTGTGGTCTTCCTGATCTGTAAAGAGAAAGACAGATTACACCTGGCTGGCTGTGGTCTTCCTGATCTGTAAAGAGAAAGACAGATTACACCTGGCTGGCTGTGGTCTTCCTGATCTGTAAAGAGAAAGAAAGAGAGATTACACCTGGCTGGCTGTGGTCTTCCTGATCTGTAAAGAGAAAGACAGATTACACCTGGCTGGCTGTGGTCTTCCTGATCTGTAAAGAGAAAGACAGATTACACCTGGCTGGCTGTGGTCTTCCTGATCTGTAAAGAGAAAGAGAGATTACACCTGGCTGGCTGTGGTCTTCCTGATCTGTAAAGAGAAAGACAGATTACACCTGGCTGGCTGTGGTCTTCCTGATCTGTAAAGAGAGAGACAGATTACACCTGGCTGGCTGTGGTCTTCCTGATCTGTAAAGAGAAAGACAGATTACACCTGGCTGGCTGTGGTCTTCCTGAGCTGTAAAGAGAAAGACAGATTACACCTGGCTGGCTGTGGTCTTCCTGATCTGTAAAGAGAAAGACAGATTACACCTGGCTGGCTGTGGTCTTCCTGATCTGTAAAGAGAAAGACAGATTACACCTGGCTGGCTGGCTGTGGTCTTCCTGATCAGTCCACTGACACCCCTATCAGATCACAACTTCCTGGACAAAAAGTTGCACTGCTATAATGGAGGTGTAAACATGGCAGTAGAAAATCTAAAACAGTATATTTGACCTCTCAGCTTCCCTATTAAATCTAATCAGTATATTTGACCTCTCAGCTTCCCTATCAAATCTAAACAGTATATTTGACCTCTGAGCTTCCCTATCAAATCTAAAACAGTATATTTGACCTCTCAGCTTCCCTATCAAATCTAAAACAGTATATTTGACCTCTCAGCTTCCCTATTAAATCTAATCAGTATATTTGACCTCTCAGCTTCCCTATCAAATCTAAACAGTATATTTGACCTCTGAGCTTCCCTATCAAATCTAAAACAGTATATTTGACCTCTCAGCTTCCCTATCAAATCAAAACAGTATATTTGACCTCTCAGCTTCCCTATCTAATCTAAACAGTATATTTGACCTCTCAGCTTCCCTATCAAATCTAAAACAGTATATTTGACCTCTCAGCTTCCCTATCAAATCTAAAACAGTATATTTGACCTCTCAGCTTCCCTATCAAATCTAAAACAGTATATTTGACCTCTCAGCTTCCCTATCAAATCTAAAACAGTATATTTGACCTCTCAGCTTCCCTATCTAATCTAATCAGTATATTTGACCTCTCAGCTTCCCTATCTAATCTAATCAGTATATTTGACCTCTCAGCTTCCCTATCAAATCTAAAACAGTATATTTGACCTCTCAGCTTCCCTATCAAATCTAAAACAGTATATTTGACCTCTCAGCTTCCCTATCAAATCTAAACAGTATATTTGACCTCTCAGCTTCCCTATCAAATCAAAACAGTATATTTGACCTCTCAGCTTCCCTATCTAATCTAATCAGTATATTTGACCTCTCAGCTTCCCTATCAAATCTAAAACAGTATATTTGACCTCTCAGCTTCCCTATCAAATCTAAAACAGTATATTTGACCTCTCAGCTTCCCTGTCAAATCTAATCTGTATATTTGACCTCTCAGCTTCCCTATCAAATCTAAACAATATATTTGACCTCTCAGCTTCCCTATCAAATCTAAACATATCAAGACCTTAGACAATGAACAAGAATGACAAGTGGTTTGATGAAGAACGCAAAAACCTACGAAAGAAATTGAGAAATTTGTCCAACCAAAAACATAGAGACCCAGAAAACCTGAGTCTACGTCTTCACTATGGCAAAACACACACATTTCCTTTCACAGGGTCAGGGGGTGAGACAGGGATGCAGCTTAAGCCTCTTCAACATATGTATATCAATGAATTGGCGCGGGCACTAGAACAGTCTGCAGCACCCGGCCTCACCCTACTAGAATCTGAAGTTAAATGTCTACTGTTTGCTGATGATCTGGTGCTTCTGTCACCAACCAAGGAGAGCCTACAGCAGCACCTAGATCTGTCCCCAACCAAGCAAAGCCTACAGCAGCACCTAGATCTGTCCCTATCCGAGGAGGGCCTACAGCAGCACCTAGATCTGTCCCCAACCAAGGAGGGCCTACAGCAGCACCTAGATCTGTCCCCATCCAAGGAGGGCCTACAGCAGCACCTAGATCTGTCCCCAACCAAGGAGGGCCTACAGCAGCACCTAGATCTGTCCCCAACCAAGCAAAGCCTACAGCAGCACCTAGATCTTCTGCACAGATGCTGTCAGACCTGGGCCCTGACAGTAAATCTCAGTAAGACCAAAATAATGGTGTTCCAAAAAAGGTCCGGTTGCCAGGACGACAAATACAAATTCCATCTAGACAAAGTTGCCCTAGAACACATGAAAAACTATACAAACCTCGGCCTAAACATCAGCATCACAGGTAACTTCCACAAAGCTGTGAACGAGCTGAGAGACAAGGCAAGAAGGGTCTTCTACGCCATCAAAAGGAACATAAAATTCTACATACCAATTATGATCTGGCTAAAAATACTTGAATCAGTTATAGAGCCTGCAAAAATATCCCCAGTGTACAACGCAAAACACCAAATCATTCATGCAGAGCAGAATTAGGCCGATACCCGCTAAATTCTACAACCACCTAAAAGGAAGTGATCTACTGGGTGGAACACCACAGTGTGACATCACAGCAGCATGATGTGTGACCTGTTGCTACAAGAAAAGGTCCACCAGTCTTTGTCCTTGAACTATTTGCACATCATTACAACCCTGTATAAAGACGTCTGAAATGTCTTTATTCCTTTGGAACTTGTGAGTGTTTACTGTTCAGTTTTTATTGTTTATTTCACTTTTGTCTATGATTTATTTCACTTGCTTTGGCAATTTTAACATATGTTTCCCATGACAATAAAACCCCATACATTGAAATTGAGAGAGAGATGAGAGAGAGGCAGAGAGAGAGAGAGAGACAGACAGAGAGAGAGACAGAGAGAGAGAGACAGATGAGAGACAGATGAGAGAGACAGATGAGAGAGAGGCAGAGAGAGAGAGAGAGACAGATGAGAGAGAGACAGAGAGAGAGAGAGAGACAGATGAGAGAGAGGCAGAGAGAGAGAGAGGCAGAGAGAGAGACAGAGAGAGAGAGGCAGAGAGAGAGAGAGAGAGACAGATGAGAGAGAGGCAGAGAGAGACAGATGAGAGGCAGAGAGAGACAGATGAGAGGCAGAGAGAGAGACAGAGAGGCAGAGAGAGAGACAGATGAGAGACAGATGAGAGAGAGGCAGAGAGAGAGACATAGAGGCAGAGAGAGAGACAGGGAGGCAGAGAGAGAGACAGGGAGGCAGAGAGAGAGACAGGGAGGCAGAGAGAGAGACATAGAGGCAGAGAGAGAGACAGGGAGGCAGAGAGAGAGAGACAGAGAGAGACAGATGAGAGAGAGACAGATGAGATACAGATGAGAGAGAGACAGAGAGAGAGAGAGAGAGAGAGAGAGATGAGAGAGATGCAGAGAGAGAGAGAGCTAACTCACCACAGGGAAGGGGTGACAGAGGAGCAGCAGCAGCTGGAACAGAACCTTCTTACGGACCTCTCCCTGAAACTGGATCAGACCACAGAACCTACAGGAGGGGAGAGAGAGTAGGGTTCGGGTGAGTGGGAGAGAGAGTAGGGTTCGGGTGAGAGAGAGTAGGGTTCGGGTGAGGGGGTGAGAGAGTAGGGTTCGGGGGAGAGAGCAACGAGTGTGTATATCAGGTTGTGTGTTGTGACTAAATGTTTTAACACTGTAACAGAGGTGAGATGCAGTGGACATGTATTTTGAGTGTGTGTGTGTGTGTTTTAAAAGAAACCCCACTCACACAGCGATGGCGGAGCGGAGCTTCTGAGTGTCCTTGGACTTCTTAATCTCTTCCTTACAGAGAGACAACAAGTCCACACAGAACTGATGACTACACATAGAGAGAGAGAGAGAGAGAGAGAGAGAGAGAGAGAGAGAGAGAGAGAGAGAGAGAGAGAGAGAGAGAGAGAGAGAGAGAGAGAGAGAGAGAGAGAGAGAGAGAGAGAGAGAGAGAGAGAGAGAGAGAGAGAGCGAGAGAGAGAGAGCGAGAGAGGATAGAGGCAAGAGAAAGAGAGCAGAGAAGAAAAGAGAGAGAAACAGAGAGACAGAGGAGAGAGAGAAGAGCAGAGAGAGCAAATAACAGATTAGCGTAGCTTCTCTTCATTCAATCAGCCACTATATTATATATCTTCATGTATTCTACATACACAACACTATAACTTCGAAATGTCCTGTTTCTGCTGTTTCTGACAGATAAGGAAGTAGTACTGAGTCCTACCTAACAAGTAGAACAGTCTATAACATGAACCCCACTCACTCCTGGTCTGTAGTGAAGGTGTCAAAACAGGCTCTAGCCAGCATCTGATCCAGCATCTTCAGGAAGGGGATAGACACCCTACACAGAGACACAGGACACATTACACACAGGCTCTAGCCAGCATCTGATCCAGCATCTTCAGGAAGGGGATAGACACCCTACACCGAGACACACACACATTACACACAGGCTCTAGCCAGCATCTGTTCCAGCATCTTCAGGAAGGGGATAGACACCCTACACAGAGACACAGGACACATTACACACAGGCTCTAGCCAGCATCTGATCCAGCATCTTCAGGAAGGGGATAGACACCCTACACAGAGACACACACACATTACACACAGGCTCTAGCCAGCATCTGTTCCAGCATCTTCAAGAAGGGGATAGACACCCTACACAGAGACACACACACATTACACACAGGCTCTAGCCAGCATCTGTTACAGCATCTTCAGGAAGGGGATAGACACCCTACACAGAGACACAGGACACATTACACACAGGCTCTAGCCAGCGTCTGTTCCAGCATCTTCAGGAAGGGGATAGACACCCTACACAGAGACACAGGACACATTACACACAGGCTCTAGCCAGCATCTGGTCCAGCATCTTCAGGAAGGGGATAGACACCCTACACAGAGACACAGGACACATTACACACAGGCTCTAGCCAGCATCTGTTACAGCATCTTCAGGAAGGGGATAGACACCCTACACAGAGACACAGGACACATTACAGACAGGCTCTAGCCAGCATCTGTTACAGCATCTTCAGGAAGGGGATAGACACCCTACACAGAGACACACACACATTACACACAGGCTCTAGCCAGCATCTGTTCCAGCATCTTCAGGAAGGGGATAGACACCCTACACAGAGACACAGGACACATTACACACAGGCTCTAGCCAGCATCTGTTCCAGCATCTTCAGGAAGGGGATAGACACCCTACACAGAGACACACACACATTACACACAGGCTCTAGCCAGCATCTGGTCCAGCATCTTCAGGAAGGGGATAGACACCCTACACAGAGACACACACACACATTACACACAGGCTCTAGCCAGCATCTGGTCCAGCATCTTCAGGAAGGGGAGAGACACCCTACACAGAGACACAGGACACACAGTTTACCACTAGTTTGATTTCCTCTGTAGTTTACCAGGTTAGTTTGATTTCCTCTGTAGTTTACCAGGTTAGTTTGATTCCCTCTGTAGTTTACCAGGTTAGTTTGATTCCCTCTGTAGTTTACCAGGTTAGTTTGATTCCCTCTGTAGTTTACCAGGTTAGTTTAATTCCCTCTGTAGTTTACCAGGTTAGTTTGATTTCCTCTGTAGTTTACCAGGTTAGTTTGATTTCCTCTGTAGTTTACCAGGTTAGTTTGATTTCCTCTGTAGTTTACCAGGTTAGTTTGATTTCCTCTGTAGTTTACCAGGTTAGTTTGATTTCCTCTGTAGTTTACCAGGTTAGTTTCATTCCCTCTGTAGTTTACCAGGTTAGTTTGATTTCCTCTGTAGTTTACCAGGTTAGTTTGATTCCCTCTGTAGTTTACCAGGTTAGTTTGATTCCCTCTGTAGTTTACCAGGTTAGTTTGATTCCCTCTGTAGTTTACCAGGTTAGTTTGATTTCCTCTGTAGTTTACCAGGTTAGTTTGATTTCCTCTGTAGTTTACCACTAGTTTGATTTCCTCTGTAGTTTACCAGGTTAGTTTGATTTCCTCTGTAGTTTACCACTAGTTTGATTTCCTCTGTAGTTTACCAGGTTAGTTTGATTCCCTCTGTAGTTTACCAGGTTAGTTTGATTCCCTCTGTAGTTTACCAGGTTAGTTTGATTTCCTCTGTAGTTTACCAGGTTAGTTTGATTTCCTCTGTAGTTTACCACTAGTTTGATTCCCTCTGTAGTTTACCAGGTTAGTTTGATTTCCTCTGTAGTTTACCAGGTTAGTTTGATTTCCTCTGTAGTTTACCAGGTTAGTTTGATTTCCTCTGTAGTTTACCAGGTTAGTTTGATTTCCTCTGTAGTTTACCAGGTTAGTTTGATTCCCTCTGTAGTTTACCAGGTTAGTTTCATTCCCTCTGTAGTTTACCAGGTTAGTTTGATTTCCTCTGTAGTTTACCAGGTTAGTTTGATTTCCTCTGTAGTTTACCAGGTTAGTTTGATTTCCTCTGTAGTTTACCAGGTTAGTTTGATTTCCTCTGTAGTTTACCAGGTTAGTTTGATTTCCTCTGTAGTTTACCAGGTTAGTCTGATTTCCTCTGTAGTTTACCAGGTTAGTTTGATTTCCTCTGTAGTTTACCAGGTTAGTTTGATTCCCTCTGTAGTTTACCAGGTTAGTTTGATTTCCTCTGTAGTTTACCAGGTTAGTTTGATTCCCTCTGTAGTTTACCAGGTTAGTTTGATTCCCTCTGTAGTTTACCAGGTTAGTTTGATTCCCTCTGTAGTTTACCAGGTTAGTTTGATTTCCTCTGTAGTTTACCAGGTTAGTTTGATTTCCTCTGTAGTTTACCACTAGTTTGATTTCCTCTGTAGTTTACCAGGTTAGTTTGATTTCCTCTGTAGTTTACCACTAGTTTGATTTCCTCTGTAGTTTACCAGGTTAGTTTGATTCCCTCTGTAGTTTACCAGGTTAGTTTGATTCCCTCTGTAGTTTACCAGGTTAGTTTGATTTCCTCTGTAGTTTACCAGGTTAGTTTGATTTCCTCTGTAGTTTACCACTAGTTTGATTCCCTCTGTAGTTTACCAGGTTAGTTTGATTTCCTCTGTAGTTTACCAGGTTAGTTTGATTTCCTCTGTAGTTTACCAGGTTAGTTTGATTTCCTCTGTAGTTTACCAGGTTAGTTTGATTTCCTCTGTAGTTTACCAGGTTAGTTTGATTCCCTCTGTAGTTTACCAGGTTAGTTTGATTTCCTCTGTAGTTTACCAGGTTAGTTTGATTTCCTCTGTAGTTTACCAGGTTAGTTTGATTTCCTCTGTAGTTTACCAGGTTAGTTTGATTTCCTCTGTAGTTTACCAGGTTAGTTTCATTCCCTCTGTAGTTTACCAGGTTAGTTTAATTCCCTCTGTAGTTTACCAGGTTAGTTTGATTTCCTCTGTAGTTTACCAGGTTAGTCTGATTTCCTCTGTAGTTTACCAGGTTAGTTTGATTTCCTCTGTAGTTTACCAGGTTAGTTTGATTCCCTCTGTAGTTTACCAGGTTAGTTTGATTTCCTCTGTAGTTTACCAGGTTAGTTTGATTTCCTCTGTAGTTTACCAGGTTAGTTTCATTCCCTCTGTAGTTTACCAGGTTAGTTTAATTCCCTCTGTAGTTTACCAGGTTAGTTTGATTTCCTCTGTAGTTTACCAGGTTAGTCTGATTTCCTCTGTAGTTTACCAGGTTAGTTTGATTTCCTCTGTAGTTTACCAGGTTAGTTTGATTCCCTCTGTAGTTTACCAGGTTAGTTTGATTTCCTCTGTAGTTTACCAGGTTAGTTTGATTTCCTCTGTAGTTTACCAGGTTAGTTTGATTTCCTCTGTAGTTTACCAGGTTAGTTTGATTCCCTCTGTAGTTTACCAGGTTAGTTTCATTCCCTCTGTAGTTTACCAGGTTAGTTTGATTTCCTCTGTAGTTTACCAGGTTAGTTTGATTTCCTCTGTAGTTTACCAGGTTAGTTTGATTTCCTCTGTAGTTTACCAGGTTAGTTTGATTTCCTCTGTAGTTTACCAGGTTAGTTTCATTCCCTCTGTAGTTTACCAGGTTAGTTTAATTCCCTCTGTAGTTTACCAGGTTAGTTTGATTTCCTCTGTAGTTTACCAGGTTAGTCTGATTTCCTCTGTAGTTTACCAGGTTAGTTTGATTTCCTCTGTAGTTTACCAGGTTAGTTTGATTCCCTCTGTAGTTTACCAGGTTAGTTTGATTTCCTCTGTAGTTTACCAGGTTAGTTTGATTCCCTCTGTAGTTTACCAGGTTAGTTTGATTTCCTCTGTAGTTTACCAGGTTAGTTTGATTCCCTCTGTAGTTTACCAGGTTAGTTTGATTCCCTCTGTAGTTTACCAGGTTAGTTTGATTCCCTCTGTAGTTTACCAGGTTAGTTTGATTTCCTCTGTAGTTTACCAGGTTAGTTTGATTTCCTCTGTAGTTTACCACTAGTTTGATTTCCTCTGTAGTTTACCAGGTTAGTTTGATTTCCTCTGTAGTTTACCACTAGTTTGATTTCCTCTGTAGTTTACCAGGTTAGTTTGATTCCCTCTGTAGTTTACCAGGTTAGTTTGATTCCCTCTGTAGTTTACCAGGTTAGTTTGATTTCCTCTGTAGTTTACCAGGTTAGTTTGATTTCCTCTGTAGTTTACCACTAGTTTGATTCCCTCTGTAGTTTACCAGGTTAGTTTGATTTCCTCTGTAGTTTACCAGGTTAGTTTGATTTCCTCTGTAGTTTACCAGGTTAGTTTGATTTCCTCTGTAGTTTACCAGGTTAGTTTGATTTCCTCTGTAGTTTACCAGGTTAGTTTGATTCCCTCTGTAGTTTACCAGGTTAGTTTGATTTCCTCTGTAGTTTACCAGGTTAGTTTGATTTCCTCTGTAGTTTACCAGGTTAGTTTGATTTCCTCTGTAGTTTACCAGGTTAGTTTGATTTCCTCTGTAGTTTACCAGGTTAGTTTCATTCCCTCTGTAGTTTACCAGGTTAGTTTAATTCCCTCTGTAGTTTACCAGGTTAGTTTGATTTCCTCTGTAGTTTACCAGGTTAGTCTGATTTCCTCTGTAGTTTACCAGGTTAGTTTGATTTCCTCTGTAGTTTACCAGGTTAGTCTGATTTCCTCTGTAGTTTACCAGGTTAGTTTGATTCCCTCTGTAGTTTACCAGGTTAGTTTGATTTCCTCTGTAGTTTACCAGGTTAGTTTGATTCCCTCTGTAGTTTACCAGGTTAGTTTGATTCCCTCTGTAGTTTACCAGGTTAGTTTGATTTCCTCTGTAGTTTACCAGGTTAGTTTCATTGAGATTGACACTAGAGGGACAGTGTAATAAACATTCATTTTTTAACTATACATTTAAATCTCCCCACGTGACTGTAAAACTGAAAGAGAGAAAATAGTGTGTGTAAGCATGGATACAAAGGTGTGTGTGAGTGTGGTGTGTGTGTACCTGTCATTTCTCAGGTTGTCTCTGAAGACATGCAGCAGTGTGTGTGTGGTGTGTGTGTGTGTGTGTGTGTGTGTGTGTGTGTGTACCTGTCATTACTCAGGTCGTCTCTGAAGACATGCAGCAGTGTGTGTGTGGTGTGTGTGTGTGTGTGTGTGTGTGTGTGTGTGTGTGTGTGTGTATGTGTGTGTGTGTACCTGTCATTACTCAGGTCGTCTCTGAAGACGTGCAGCAGTGTGTGTGTGGTGTGTGTGTGTGTGTGTGGTGTGTGTGTGGTGTGTGTGTACCTGTCATTTCTCAGGTTGTCTCTGAAGACATGCAGCAGTGTCTCACTAAACTGTCCCAGCGCTGCTGTATCCTGCTGAATCAGCATCAGGTGGTCAAACAGAGACTGGGAGGAGAAACGCACCTGGAGACGGAGACACAAGGAGGGAGAGGGAGAGAGGGAGAGAGGGAGAGAGAGAGAGAGAGATGTAGAAAGACGAGGAGGTAGGGAGAGAGAGATGTAGAGATAGACATCAGTGTAGTTAACATCAGACACAGAGGAATGATAGATAGACATCATAGTGTAGTTAACATCAGACAGAGGACTGATAGATAGACATCAGTGTAGTTATGATCAGACCCAGAGGACTGATAGATAGACATCAGTGTAGTTAACATCAGACCCAGAGGACTGATAGATAGACATCAGTGTAGTTAACATCAGACCCAGAGGACTGATAGATAGACATCAGTGTAATTAACATCAGACCCAGAGGACTGATAGATAGACATCAGTGTAGTTAACATCAGACCCAGAGGACTGATAGATAGACATCAGTGTAGTTAACATCAGACCCAGAGGACTGATAGATAGACATCAGTGTAATTAACATCAGACCCAGAGGACTGATAGATAGACATCAGTGTAGTTAACATCAGACCCAGAGGACTGATAGATAGACATCAGTGTAGTTAACATCAGACCCAGAGGACTGATAGACGTCAGTGTAGTTAACATCAGACCCAGAGGACTGATAGATAGACATCAGTGTAGTTAACATCAGACCCAGAGGACTGATAGATAGACATCAGTGTAGTTATGATCAGACCCAGAGGACTGATAGATAGAGGACTGATAGATAGACATCAGTGTAGTTAACATCAGACCCAGAGGACTGATAGATAGACATCAGTGTAGTTAACATCAGACCCAGAGGACTGATAGATAGACATCAGTGTAGTTAACATCAGACCCAGAGGACTGATAGATAGACATCAGTGTAGTTAACATCAGACCCAGAGGACTGATAGATAGACATCAGTGTAGTTAACATCAGACCCAGAGGACTGATAGATAGACATCAGTGTAGTTAACATCAGACCCAGAGGACTGATAGATAGACATCAGTGTAGTTAACATCAGACCCAGAGGACTGATAGATAGACATCAGTGTAGTTAACATCAGACCCAGAGGACTGATAGATAGACATCAGTGTAGTTAACATCAGACCCAGAGGACTGATAGATAGACATCAGTGTAGTTAACATCAGACAGAGGACTGATAGATAGACATCAGTGTAGTTAACATCAGACCCAGAGGACTGATAGATAGACATCAGTGTAGTTAACATCAGACCCAGAGGACTGATAGATAGACATCAGTGTAGTTAACATCAGACCCAGAGGACTGATAGATAGACATCAGTGTAGTTAACATCAGACCCAGAGGACTGATAGATAGACATCAGTGTAGTTATGATCAGACCCAGAGGACTGATAGATAGAGGACTGATAGATAGACATCAGTGTAGTTAACATCAGACCCAGAGGACTGATAGATAGACATCAGTGTAGTAAACATCAGACAGAGGACTGATAGATAGACATCAGTGTAGTTAACATCAGACCCAGAGGACTGTAACAGATCAGTAGAAACTCTGAGATCCAGACCAGAACAATAAAACTATAAAATAGGATATTACCACTCTGTTTAACATGGTGTAAGTCTGGACCGTGTGAGAAGACACATTGAGCAACATTAAGTCTAAACAACTCATCTCTCTCTGTCTGCATACCAAATTACACTCTATTTCCTACATAGTGCACTACTTTTGACCAGGGCCCATAGGGGAGAGGGTTTTATTTTGGGACGCACACTCTGATTTCCTGGCATCACTTCCTTCCCATAGTGATGACAGGTTGAAACTGAGTGACACACTGAAAGCTGGTGACAACTGGCTCATCGTTCCCATAGCGACAACACAGCATCAACACAGCAACAACACAGCATCAACACAGCATCAACACAGCATCAACACCCGCTGGAGAAGAGAGTACTTCTGTCTTCTATACATTGGCAGTTACAAATGTCTGTAGTGACGACATGCTGGTCTTTCAGGGGGTATGAGAGGAGAAGAGAGTTGGACTAAGCAGTGGGAGAGGGGGGAGGGGAGTCTCACAGGAGATGGTTTATGAAATATCGCAACACGAATGTGAAACGGCGGTAAAGGAGACGAGGACGATGAGAAAGTCTCCAGGATCCAACAGGATGCTTCATCACTTTGGACTCTTGTGTGTGAGAACCAACTCCAGATCAGCCTAGGGACACAGTTCTGGCTACCTCAGAAGTGTCTGTGGGTCTCCAGTCCAGCCAGATTATAGCAAGAGTCAGAGACAGATAACCATCTAGCCTATGAATGACAGTTTACAACCTAGCCTATGAATGACAGTTTACAACCTAGCCTATGAATGACAGTTTACAACCTAGCCTATGAATGACAGTTTACAACCTAGCCTATGAATGACAGTTTACAACCTAGCCTATGAATGACAGTTTACAACCTAGCCTATGAATGACAGTTTACAACCTAGCCTATGAATGACAGTTTATAACCTAGCCTATGAATGACAGTTTACAACCTAGCCTATGAATGACAGTTTATAACCTAGCCTATGAAGGACAGTTTACAACCTAGCCTATGAATGACAGTTTACAACATAGCCTATGAATGACAGTTTACAAAATAGCCTATGAATGACAGTTTACAACCTAGCCTATGAATGACAGTTTACAACCTAGCCTATGAAAGACAGTTTACAACCTAGCCTATGAATGACAGTTTACAACCTAGCCTATGAATGACAGTTTACAACCTAGCCTATGAATGACAGTTTACAACCTAGCCTATGAATGACAGTTTACAACCTAGCCTATGAATGACAGTTTACAACCTAGCCTATGAATGACAGTTTACAACCTAGCCTATGAATGACAGTTTACAACCTAGCCTATGAATGACAGTTTACAACCTAGCCTATGAATGACAGTTTACAACCTAGCCTATGAATGACAGTTTACAACCTAGCCTATGAATGACAGTTTACAACGTAGGTGCACACAGGTTGAGAGAGTTTTGAGGAATCAAGGTGACAGACAGTGACACATTCAATACCGCCTTGCACACTCTTTCCTGCATCGAGCTGATCTAGAGCGTAATCATTAGTCCAACAGTTGCAAACGAGAGTTTCTATTGGACAAATTCAGGTATGTTTATCCCGGTTTTTTCAACAGAATCGGTGCAATGAACACACCCCTGAGCACACGCAAACACAGTTCTCTTTCATAGCAGCCACATACAAACAGCTCATTGTGTATATAAATTCCTTCTCACATCTATCTACGTGCTCTCTCCCCCCCTCTCACCTTTTCCCTTCGCTGGTGGACTTCAGTGCACAACACATTAGCTGTCTGTGACCAGGCGAAGAAACCTTTTCCGAGCCAAACCTTCATATCATGACCGCTAACCGCACACAGCCTCCATTGTTGCCACGTCATAGTCAACATGGCTACTAGAACTAACCCGTTAGTGAACCAGCTACAATCATGCAGTGCAGTGTACAGTCAGCAAGCAGTTTAGCAGTTACACAGACTGGCCCCGGTGGCAAAACATGAATAAAACCAAAAGCTTACCTTGACTTGGAAGAGTTCCAGTGTTGGATAGCCAGCTAGCTAACATAGCATCCCTCTCTGTTGGATAGTCATAGCCAGCTAGCTAACATAGCATCCCTCTCTGTTGGATAGCCATAGCCAGCGAGCTAACATAGCATCCCTCTCTGTTGGATAGTCATAGCCAGCTAGCTAACATAGCATCCCTCTCTGTTGGATAGTCATAGCCAGCTAGCTAACATAGCATCCCTCTCTGTTGGATAGCCATAGCCAGCTAGCTAACATAGCATCCCTCTCTGTTGGATAGTCATAGCCAGCGAGCTAACATAGCATCCCTCTCTGTTGGATAGTCATAGCCAGCTAGCTAACATAGCATCCCTCTCTGTTGGATAGCCATAGCCAGCTAGCTAACATAGCATCCCTCTCTGTTGGATAGTCATAGCCAGCTAGCTAACATAGCATCCCTCTCTGTTGGATAGCCATAGCCAGCGAGCTAACATAGCATCCCTCTCTGTTGGATAGTCATAGCCAGCTAGCTAACATAGCATCCCTCTCTGTTGGATAGCCATAGCCAGCGAGCTAACATAGCATCCCTCTCTGTTGGATAGCCATAGCCAGCTAGCTAACATAGCATCCCTCTCTGTTGGATAGTTATAGCCAGCTAGCTAACATAGCATCCCTCTCTGTTGGATAGTCATAGCCAGCTAGCTAACATAGCATCCCTCTCTGTTGGATAGCCATAGCCAGCTAGCTAACATAGCATCCCTCTCTGTTGGATAGTCATAGCCAGCTAGCTAACATAGCATCCCTCTCTGTTGGATAGCCATAGCCAGCGAGCTAACATAGCATCCCTCTCTGTTGGATAGTCATAGCCAGCTAGCTAACATAGCATCCCTCTCTGTTGGATAGCCATAGCCAGCTAGCTAACATAGCATCCCTCTCTGTTGGATAGTCATAGCCAGCTAGCTAACATAGCATCCCTCTCTGTTGGATAGCCATAGCCAGCGAGCTAACATAGCATCCCTCTCTGTTGGATAGCCATAGCCAGCTAGCTAACATAGCATCCCTCTCTGTTGGATAGTCATAGCCAGCTAGCTAACATAGCATCCCTCTCTGTTGGATAGCCATAGCCAGCTAGCTAACATAGCATCCCTCTCTGTTGGATAGTCATAGCCAGCGAGCTAACATAGCATCCCTCTCTGTTGGATAGTCATAGCCAGCTAGCTAACATAGCATCCCTCTCTGTTGGATAGTCATAGCCAGCTAGCTAACATAGCATCCCTCTCTGTTGGATAGTTATAGCCAGCTAGCTAACATAGCATCCCTCTCTGTTGGATAGTCATAGCCAGCTAGCTAACATAGCATTCCTCTCTGATTGAACAGGGTGTTTCAGTAGGCTAAACTAGCTAGCTACATTAGCTAGCTAAGTAAGTGAAGAAAAAAAAAGAAGAAATATAGCTACAGTAGCTCTCTCACTCACTGGTCTCTCACTCACTGGTCTCTCACTCACTGGTCTCTCACTCACTGGTCTCTCACTCACTCTCGCTTCTCGTTCATTTACATGTTTTGTTTAAATGTATTCGTTAAAACTGTTGAACTATTGTCTTTCTCTCTCCTCGAGTCAACTACTCACCACGTTATGCACTGCAGTGCTAGCTGGCTGTAGCTTACGCTTTCACGACTAGTTTCCGGCTACACCATGGTACTACTGTAGACCTTCATTGCAAAACAGTTTTAATCCATTATTTTTTATATTTCACAATTCGCATTTTTATGAAATTCACTCTGAGGATTCTCCACTGCTACAGACACAGCGCTACAGACACATGGCTACAGACACATGGCTACAGACACATGGCTACAGACACATGGCTACAGACACAGGGCTACAGATACATGGCTACAGATACATGGCTACAGACACATGGCTACAGACACAGAGCTACAGACACAGAGCTACAGACACAGGGCTACAGACACAGGGCTACAGACACAGGGCTACAGACACAGGGCTACAGACACATGGCTACAGACACATGGCTACAGACACAGCGCTACAGACACATGGCTGCAGACACAGAGCTACAGACACATGGCTACAGACACATGGCTACAGACACATGGCTACAGACACAGGGCTACAGACACATGGCTACAGACACAGCGCTACAGACACAGCGCTGCAGACACAGAGCCGCAGACACATGGCTACAGACACATGGCTACAGACACATGGCTACAGACACATGGCTACAGACACAGGGCTACAGACACATGGCTACAGACACAGCGCTACAGACACAGCGCTACAGACACAGCGCTACAGACACAGCGCTACAGACACAGCGCTACAGACACATGGCTACAGACACATGGCTACAGACACATGGCTACAGACACCACTGACACCGGGCCACAGGCACAGAGCAACCACAACAGAAAATACAGACACAGGCACATATCTACAGACACAGAGCTACAGGAGCAACAGACACTACAGACACCGAGCTACAGACACAGAGCTATATGGGCCACAGACACTACAGACACCGAGCTACAGACACGGGACCACGGGCACCACAGACACAGAGCTACAGACACAGGGCTACAGGAGCTAAAGACACAGGGCTACAGACACATAGTTACAGACACACAGCTACTGACAATACAGACACAGGCACATAGCTACAGACACAGAGTTACAGGGTTACAGGAGCTAAAGACACAGAGCTACAGACACAGGGCTACAGGAGCTACAGACACAGAGCTACAGACACGAGGCTACAGACACAGGGATACAGACACGAGGCTACAGGCACAGAGCTACAGACACAGAGTTACAGGGCTACAGACACGTACCGTAGACTCAGTCAGTCCTCCTACAGACACGGTCAACCCCAGCAGTGTGTGGTACTGGTATTGGGGCAGTCTGAGCAGCTGGGTGATGTGGGGGAAGGCCTGAGACGGAGCGTTCCAGTTCAGACCCTCTGCCCCTTCACTGAGAGCACAGAGAGACACACGGGGTCCAGTTAGTTTTTCAACTGAACTGAAATGGAAATCTTTCATGGAAACGTGCCCACTGTATGAGATTACCCTGAGCCATCCATAGTATTGTATGAGATTACCCTGAGCCATCCATAGTATTGTATGAGATTACCCTGAGACATCCATAGTATTGTATGAGATTACCCTGAGCCATCCATAGTATTGTATGAGATTACCCTGAGACATCCATAGTATTGTATGAGATTACCCTGAGACATCCATAGTATTGTATGAGATTACCCTGAGCCATCCATAGTATTGTATGAGATTACCCTGAGACATCCATAGTATTGTATGAGATTACCCTGAGCCATCCATAGTATTGTATGAGATTACATAGCTATCTCACATAGCTATCTGATAACTGTTGAGGGATAATGTGGTTGTCTCACCTAGCTACCTGAGAACTACTCTATTGAGGGATAATGTGGTTGTCTCACCTAGCTACCTGAGAACTACTCTATTGAGGGATAATGTGGTTGTCTCACCTAGCTACCTGATAACTACTCTGTTGAGGGATAATGTAGACTGTGATATGTGGTTGTCTCACCTAGCTACCTGATAACTACTCAGTTGAGGGATAATGTAGTGACTGATGTGGTTGTCTCACCTAGCTACCTGATAACTACTCTGAGTGATAATGTACTGACTGTGATGTGGTTGTCTCATCTAGCTACCTGATAACTATTCTGAGTGATAATGTACTGACTGTGATGTGGTTGTCTCATCTAGCTACCTTCAGATGTAAGTCACTTTGGATAACATCATCTGCTAAATGACAGCAATGTAAATGTGTTTAGACTCACGTTGGGAAGATGGCGAGCAGCTCCTCTCGGTGGGGGATGTGAGGTATTGCAGGGTTGTTACTGTGGAGGAGCCTGACGAACACTGATCCAGCATGGGCTCTGTAGCGGTCGATCTTCTCTGCTGACTGCTGGGCCAAGCTACACATCATACCATTCACCCTGAGGAGGAGAGGAAATATGAGAGAAGGAGGAGAGATGAGAGGAGTAGAGGAGAGAGGGAGATGAGGAGGGATGAGAGGAATAGAGGAGATGAGGAGAGATGAGAGGAGGAGAGAGATGAGAGGAGTAGAGGAAAGAGGGAGATGAGGAGAGAGGGAGATGAGGAGAGAGGGAGATGAGGAGAGAGGGAGGAGATGAGGATAGATATGAGAGGAGGAGAGGGATGAGAGGGAGGAGATGAGGAGAGATGAGAGGTGGAGAGGGATGAGGAGAGATGAGAGGAGGAGAGAGATGAGAGAGATGAGAGGAGGAGAGGGATGAGAGGGAGGAGAGAGGAGAGGAAGAGAGGGATGAGAGGAGAGAGGGATGAGATGAGGAGAGATGGAGCAGAGGAGGAGCAATAGATAAGAGGAGAGGAGAGAGGGATGAGAGGAGGAGAGATGAGAGGAGGAGAGATGAGTGGGAGGAGAGGAGGAGAGAGGGATGAGTGGGAGGAGAGGAGAGAGGGATGAATGGAGAGGGAATTAAAGGATGAGAATATAAAAAGGAGCTCAGGGAGGAAATTAATGGAGAGGTACAGCTATCATCCCCAATAATATATTTAATACCTACTACATCTGACATAACACCTTCTCCCACCTTCTATAGAGAATGCTTATAAATGATCTACGAAGCATCTATGAAGGCCTTATGAAGGGTTTATGAGGGCCTTATGAAGGCCTTATGAAGGGTTTATGAAGGCCTTATGAAGGGTTTATGAAGGCTCTATAAAGGGTTATTGAGGGCCTTATGAAGGGTCTATGAGGGCCTTATGAAGGCCTTATGAAGGCTCTATAAAGGGTTATTGAGGGCCTTATGAAGGGTTTATGAGGGCCTTATGAAGGGTTTATGAGGGCCTTATGAAGGGTTTATTAAGGCTCTATAAAGGGTTTATGAGGGCTCTATAAAGGGTTATTGAGGGCCTTATGAAGGGTTTATGAGGGCTCTATAAAGGGTTATTGAGGGCCTTATGAAGGGTTTATGAGGGCTCTATAAAGGGTTTATGAAGGCTATATAAAGGTTTTATGAGGGCTCTATAAAGGGTTTATGAGGGCCCTATGAAGGGTTAATGAAGGCCTTATGAAGGGTTTATGAAGGCCTTATGAAGGGTTTATGAGGGCCTTATGAAGCCTTATGAAGGGTTTATGAGGGCCTGATGAAGGGTTTATGAGGGCCTGATGAAGGGTTTATGAGGGCCTGATGAAGGGTTTATGAGAGCCTTATGAAGGTTTTATGAGGGCCTTATGAAGGGTTTATGAGGGCCTTATGAAGGGTTTATGAGGGCCTTATGAAGGGTTTATGAGGGCCTTATGAAGGGTTTATGAGGGCCTTATGAAGGCCTTATGAAGGGTTTATGAGGGCTCTATAAAGGTGTTAAAGTGGTACAGTGTGATTGAGGAAGTTATTCCATTGCTACTCACAGGTCTGGTGAGAGTAGTTGTGGAGCGGTGCCCACCACACACAGAGTCACCTCCATCAGGCTGGTCATGGCTGCCTCTCTCACCCTGGAGAGATGAACACATTAAACACACAGAGTCACCTCCATCAGGCTGGTCATCAGGCTGGCCTCTCTCACCCTGGAGAGGAGGAGGAGAGAGATTAATACATTAAACACACAGAGACACCTCCATCAGGCTGGTCATGGCTGCCTCTCTCACCCTGGAGAGGAGGAGGAGAGAGATGAATACATTAAACACACAGAGACACCTCCATCAGGCTGGTCATGGCTGCCTCTCTCACCCTGGAGAGGAGGAGGAGAGAGATTAACACATTAAACACACAGAGACACCTCCATCAGGCTGGTCATGGCTGCCTCTCTCACCCTGGAGAGGAGGAGGAGAGAGATGAATACATTAAACACACAGAGACACCTCCATCAGGCTGGTCATGGCTGCCTCTCTCACCCTGGAGAGGAGGAGGAGAGAGATGAATACATTAAACACACAGAGACACCTCCATCAGGCTGGTCATGGCTGCCTCTCTCACCCTGGAGAGGAGGAGGAGAGAGATGAACACATTAAACACACAGAGTCACCTCCATCAGGCTGGTCATGGCTGCCTCTCTCACCCTGGAGAGGAGGAGGAGAGAGATGAATACATTAAACACACAGAGACACCTCCACCAGGCTGGTCATGGCTGCCTCTCTCACCCTGGAGAGGAGGAGGAGAGAGATGAATACATTAAACACACAGAGACACCTCCATCAGGCTGGTCATGGCTGCCTCTCTCACCCTGGAGAGGAGGAGGAGAGAGATGAACACATTAAACACACAGAGTCACCTCCATCAGGCTGGTCATGGCTGCCTCTCTCACCCTGGAGAGGAGGAGGAGAGAGATGAACACATTAAACACACAGAGTCACCTCCATCAGGCTGGTCATGGCTGCCTCTCTCACCCTGGAGAGGAGGAGGAGAGAGATGAATACATTAAACACACAGAGTCACCTCCATCAGGCTGGTCATGGCTGCCTCTCTCACCCTGGAGAGGAGGAGGAGAGAGATTAACACATTAAACACACAGAGTCACCTCCATCAGGCTGGTCATGGCTGCCTCTCTCACCCTGGAGAGGAGGAGGAGAGAGATGAATACATTAAACACACAGAGTCACCTCCATCAGGCTGGTCATGGCTGCCTCTCTCACCCTGGAGAGGAGGAGGAGAGAGATGAACACATTAAACACACAGAGTCACCTCCATCAGGCTGGTCATGGCTGCCTCTCTCACCCTGGAGAGGAGGAGGAGAGAGATGAATACATTAAACACACAGAGTCACCTCCATCAGGCTGGTCATGGCTGCCTCTCTCACCCTGGAGAGGAGGAGGAGAGAGATTAACACATTAAACACACACACCTGAAATGCCACTAGTCACGGCACCGCCCCCGGGTCCTAAAAGCTCATATTCAAATCAGTTTGTCATGTCCCGAGGGCAGCTTTCGTTTGTGTGATAAGGTAATCAGGACATCTACTCTAATGTCATGCCCTGAGAGGGGAGCCACAGTGTGTGTGTGTGTGTGTGTGTGTGTGTCTAAGTGGCTGTCTGTCTGTATGTGCCTGTGTGTGAACACGCGTGCGGAGCGACAGTTAACAGGTGGAGAGAATGCTGTAAAAGGGGTCCAGTTCATCACAGACAGACAGACAGACAGGCAGACAGGCAGACAGACAGACAACTAGTTGATGTAATATTAAGGCTGTAATAAGGAGTAAAGGACATAGATCAGTCATCATTCTCTACAAGCCTCCTCCCTCCTCCATCCAACTACCACACAGACAGACAGAGAGAGAGACAGACGGACGGACGGACGGACAAACGGACGGACAGACAGAAACTAGTTGATGTAATATTAAGGCTGTAATAAGGAGTAAAGGTCATAGATCAGAGTCATCATTCTCTACAAGCCTCCTCCCTCCTCCATCCAACTACCACACAGACAGACAGAGAGAGAGACAGACGGACGGACGGACGGACAGACGGACAGACGGACAGACAGACAGAAACTAGTTGATGTAATATTAAGGCTGTAATAAGGAGTAAAGGTCATAGATCAGAGTCATCATTCTCTACAAGCCTCCTCCCTCCTCCATCCAACTACCACACAGACAGACAGAGAGAGAGACAGACGGACGGACGGACGGACAGACGGACAGACAGAAACTAGTTGATGTAATATTAAGGCTGTAATAAGGAGTAAAGGTCATAGATCAGAGTCATCATTCTCTACAAGCCTCCTCCCTCCTCCATCCAACTACCACACAGACAGACAGAGCGACAGACGGACAGACGGACGGACGGACAGACAGAAACTAGTTGATGTAATATTAAGGCTGTAATAAGGAGTAAAGGTCATAGATCAGAGTCATCATTCTCTACAAGCCTCCTCCCTCCTCCATCCAACTACCTCATCCCCATATTGTTATTTATTGTTTTGCTCCTTTGCACCCCAGTATCTCTACTTGCACATTCATCTTCTGCACATCTATCACTCCAGTGTTTAATTGCTATATTGTAATTATTTCTGCACTATGGCCTATTTATTGCCTTACCTCTCTAATCTTACTTCATTTGCACACGCTGTACATAGACTTTTTCTCTATTGTATTATTGACTGTATGTTACTGTACTCCATGTATAACTCTGTGTAACTCTGTGTTGTTGTTTTTGTCACACTGCTTTGCTTTCTCTTGACCAGGTCGCAGTTGTAAATGAGAACTTGTTCTCAACTGGCCTCCCTGGTTAAATAAAGGTGTTCTCAACTAGCCTCCCTGGTTAAATAAAGGTGTTCTCAACTAGCCTCCCTGGTTAAATAAAGGTGTTCTCAACTAGCCTCCCTGGTTAAATAAAGGTGTTCTCAACTAGCCTCCCTGGTTAAATAAAGGTGTTCTCAACTAGCCTCCCTGGTTAAATAAAGGTGTTCTCAACTAGCCTCCCTGGTTAAATAAAGGTGTTCTCAACTAGCCTACCTGGTTAAATAAAGGTGTTCTCAACTAGCCTCCCTGGTTAAATAAAGGTGTTCTCAACTAGCCTCCCTGGTTAAATAAAGGTGTTCTCAACTAGCCTCCCTGGTTAAATAAAGGTGTTCTCAACTAGCCTACCTGGTTAAATAAAGGTGTTCTCAACTAGCCTACCTGGTTAAATAAAGGTGTTCTCAACTAGCCTCCCTGGTTAAATAAAGGTGTTCTCAACTAGCCTCCCTGGTTAAATA
>NC_092159.1:62703952-62753952 GCF_045791955.1 Oncorhynchus clarkii lewisi | reverse complement strand
TAACAGGTGTTATTAACTAACAGGTGTTATTAACTAACAGGTGTAGTGTTATTAACTAACAGGTGTTATTAACTAACATGTGTAGTGTTATTAACTAACATGTGTTATTAACTAACAGGTGTTATTAACTAACAGGTGTTATTAACTAACAGGTGTAGTGTTATTAACGAACAGGTGTTATTAACTAACAGGTGTAGTGTTATTAACTAACAGGTGTTATTAACTAACAGGTGTAGTGTTATTAACTAACAGGTGTTATTAACTAACAGGTGTTATTAACTAACAGGTGTAGTGTTATTAACTAACAGGTGTTATTAACTAACAGGTGTTATTAACTAACAGGTGTTATTAACTAACAGGTGTAGTGTTATTAACTAACAGGTGTAGTGTTATTAAATAACAGGTGTTATTAACTAACAGGTGTTATTAACTAACAGGTGTAGTGTTATTAACTAACAGGTGTTACTAACTAACAGGTGTTATTAACTAACAGGTGTTATTAACTAACAGGTGTTATTAACTAACAGGTGTTATTAACTAACAGGTGTTATTAACTAACAGGTGTTACTAACTAACAGGTGTTACTAACTAACAGGTGTAGTGTTATTAACTAACAGGTGTTACTAACTAACAGGTGTTATTAACTAACAGGTGTTACTAACTAACAGGTGTTACTAACTAACAGGTGTAGTGTTATTAACTAACAGGTGTTATTAACTAACAGGTGTAGTGTTATTAACTAACAGGTGTTACTAACTAACAGGTGTTATTAACTAACAGGTGTAGTGTTACTAACTAACAGGTGTAGTGTTATTAACTAACAGGTGTAGTGTTATTAACTAACAGGTGTAGTGTTATTAACTAACAGGTGTAGTGTTATTAACTAACAGGTGTTACTAACTAACAGGTGTTATTAACTAACAGGTGTTATTAACTAACAGGTGTTATTAACTAACAGGTGTAGTGTTATTAACTAACAGGTGTAGTGTTATTAACTAACAGGTGTAGTGTTATTAACTAACAGGTGTAGTGTTATTAACTAACAGGTGTAGTGTTATTATCTAACAGGTGTAGTGTTATTAACTAACAGGTGTTATTAACTAACAGGTGTTACTAACTAACAGGTGTAGTGTTACTAACTAACAGGTGTAGTGTTACTAACTAACAGGTGTAGTGTTATTAACTAACAGGTGTAGTGTTACTAACTAACAGGTGTAGTGTTACTAACTAACAGGTGTAATGTTACTAACTAACAGGTGTAGTGTTATTAACTAACAGGTGTAGTGTTACTAACTAACAGGTGTAGTGTTACTAACTAACAGGTGTAATGTTACTAACTAACAGGTGTAGCGTTACTAACTAACAGGTGTAGTGTTATTAACTAACAGGTGTTATTAACTAACAGGTGTTATTAACTAACAGGTGTAGTGTTACTAACTAACAGGTGTAGTGTTATTAACTAACAGGTGTAGTGTTATTAACTAACAGGTGTAGTGTTACTAACTAACAGGTGTAGTGTTACTAACTAACAGGTGTAATGTTACTAACTAACAGGTGTAGTGTCACTAACTAACAGGTGTAGTGTTATTAACTAACAGGTGTTATTAACTAACAGGTGTTATTAACTAACAGGTGTTATTAACTAACAGGTGTAGTGTTACTAACTAACAGGTGTAGTGTTATTAACTAACAGGTGTTATTAACTAACAGGTGTAGTGTTACTAACTAACAGGTGTTATTAACTAACAGGTGTAGTGTTACTAACTAACAGGTGTTACTAACTAACAGGTGTAGTGTTATTAACTAACAGGTGTTATTAACTAACAGGTGTTATTAACTAACAGGTGTTATTAACTAACAGGTGTTATTAACTAACAGGTGTAGTGTTATTAACTAACAGGTGTAGTGTTATTAACTAACAGGTGTTATTAACTAACAGGTGTAGTGTTACTAACTAACAGGTGTAGTGTTACTAACTAACAGGTGTAGTGTTATTAACTAACAGGTGTTATTAACTAACAGGTGTTATTAACTAACAGGTGTTATTAACTAACAGGTGTAGTGTTACTAACTAACAGGTGTAGTGTTATTAACTAACAGGTGTAGTGTTATTAACTAACAGGTGTAGTGTTATTAACTAACAGGTGTTACTAACTAACAGGTGTAGTGTTACTAACTAACAGGTGTAGTGTTATTAACTAACAGGTGTTATTAACTAACAGGTGTAGTGTTATTAACTAACAGGTGTTATTAACTAACAGGTGTTATTAACTAACAGGTGTAGTGTTATTAACTAACAGGTGTAGTGTTATTAACTAACAGGTGTAGTGTTACTAACTAACAGGTGTAGTGTTACTAACTAACAGGTGTAGTGTTATTAACTAACAGGTGTAGTGTTACTAACTAACAGGTGTTATTAACTAACAGGTGTAGTGTTATTAACTAACAGGTGTTATTAACTAACAGGTGTAGTGTTATTAACTAACAGGTGTTGTGTAATTAACTAACAGGTGTTATTAACTAACAGGTGTTGTGTTATTAACTAACAGGTGTAGTGTTACTAACTAACAGGTGTAGTGTTATTAACTAACAGGTGTTATTAACTAACAGGTGTAATTAACTAACAGGTGTAGTGTTACTAACTAACAGGTGTTATTAACTAACAGGTGTAGTGTTATTAACTAACAGGTGTTATTAACTAACAGGTGTAGTGTTATTAACTAACAGGTGTTATTAACTAACAGGTGTTATTAACTAACAGGTGTTGTGTTATTAACTAACAGGTGTAGTGTTACTAACTAACAGGTGTAGTGTTATTAACTAACAGGTGTTATTAACTAACAGGTGTTATTAACTAACAGGTGTAGTGTTATTAACTAACAGGTGTTATTAACTAACAGGTGTAGTGTAATTAACTAACAGGTGTAATTAACTAACAGGTGTTATTAACTAACAGGTGTTATTAACTAACAGGTGTTATTAACTAACAGGTGTTGTGTTATTAACTAACAGGTGTAGTGTTATTAACTAACAGGTGTAATTAACTAACAGGTGTTATTAACTAACAGGTGTTATTAACTAACAGGTGTAGTGTTATTAACTAACAGGTGTAGTGTTATTAACTAACAGGTGTTATTAACTAACAGGTGTTATTAACTAACAGGTGCTATTAACTAACAGGTGTAGTGTAATTAACTAACAGGTGTTATTAACTAACAGGTGTTATTAACTAACAGGTGTTATTAACTAACAGGTGTAGTGTTATTAACTAACAGGTGTTATTAACTAACAGGTGTTACTAACTAACAGGTGTTACTAACTAACAGGTGTTATTAACTAACAGGTGTTATTAACTAACAGGTGTTATTAACTAACAGGTGTTACTAACTAACAGGTGTTACTAACTAACAGGTGTTACTAACTAACAGGTGTTGTGTTATTAACTAACAGGTGTAGTGTTATTAACTAACAGGTGTTATTAACTAACAGGTGTTATTAACTAACAGGTGTTATTAACTAACAGGTGTTATTAACTAACAGGTGTAATTAACTAACAGGTGTAGTGTTATTAACTAACAGGTGTTATTAACTAACAGGTGTTATTAACTAACAGGTGTTATTAACTAACAGGTGTAGTGTTATTAACTAACAGGTGTTATTAACTAACAGGTGTAGTGTTATTAACTAACAGGTGTTACTAACTAACAGGTGTTATTAACTAACAGGTGTAGTGTTACTAACTAACAGGTGTAGTGTTATTAACTAACAGGTGTAGTGTTATTAACTAACAGGTGTAGTGTTATTAACTAACAGGTGTAGTGTTATTAACTAACAGGTGTTACTAACTAACAGGTGTTATTAACTAACAGGTGTTATTAACTAACAGGTGTTATTAACTAACAGGTGTAGTGTTATTAACTAACAGGTGTAGTGTTATTAACTAACAGGTGTAGTGTTATTAACTAACAGGTGTAGTGTTATTAACTAACAGGTGTAGTGTTATTATCTAACAGGTGTAGTGTTATTAACTAACAGGTGTTATTAACTAACAGGTGTTACTAACTAACAGGTGTAGTGTTACTAACTAACAGGTGTAGTGTTACTAACTAACAGGTGTAGTGTTATTAACTAACAGGTGTAGTGTTACTAACTAACAGGTGTAGTGTTACTAACTAACAGGTGTAATGTTACTAACTAACAGGTGTAGTGTTATTAACTAACAGGTGTAGTGTTACTAACTAACAGGTGTAGTGTTACTAACTAACAGGTGTAATGTTACTAACTAACAGGTGTAGTGTTATTAACTAACAGGTGTAATGTTACTAACTAACATTTGTAGTGTTACTAACTAACAGGTGTACTGTTATTAACTAACAGGTGTTATTAACTAACAGGTGTTATTAACTAACAGGTGTAGTGTTACTAACTAACAGGTGTAGTGTTATTAACTAACAGGTGTAGTGTTATTAACTAACAGGTGTAGTGTTACTAACTAACAGGTGTAGTGTTACTAACTAACAGGTGTAATGTTACTAACTAACAGGTGTAGTGTCACTAACTAACAGGTGTAGTGTTATTAACTAACAGGTGTTATTAACTAACAGGTGTTATTAACTAACAGGTGTTATTAACTAACAGGTGTAGTGTTACTAACTAACAGGTGTAGTGTTATTAACTAACAGGTGTTATTAACTAACAGGTGTAGTGTTACTAACTAACAGGTGTTATTAACTAACAGGTGTAGTGTTACTAACTAACAGGTGTTACTAACTAACAGGTGTAGTGTTATTAACTAACAGGTGTTATTAACTAACAGGTGTTATTAACTAACAGGTGTAGTGTTATTAACTAACAGGTGTAGTGTTATTAACTAACAGGTGTTATTAACTAACAGGTGTAGTGTTACTAACTAACAGGTGTAGTGTTACTAACTAACAGGTGTAGTGTTACTAACTAACAGGTGTAGTGTTATTAACTAACAGGTGTTATTAACTAACAGGTGTTATTAACTAACAGGTGTAGTGTTACTAACTAACAGGTGTAGTGTTATTAACTAACAGGTGTAGTGTTATTAACTAACAGGTGTAGTGTTATTAACTAACAGGTGTTACTAACTAACAGGTGTAGTGTTACTAACTAACAGGTGTAGTGTTATTAACTAACAGGTGTTATTAACTAACAGGTGTAGTGTTACTAACTAACAGGTGTAGTGTTATTAACTAACAGGTGTTATTAACTAACAGGTGTTATTAACTAACAGGTGTAGTGTTATTAACTAACAGGTGTAGTGTTATTAACTAACAGGTGTAGTGTTACTAACTAACAGGTGTAGTGTTATTAACTAACAGGTGTAGTGTTACTAACTAACAGGTGTTATTAACTAACAGGTGTAGTGTTATTAACTAACAGGTGTTATTAACTAACAGGTGTAGTGTTATTAACTAACAGGTGTTGTGTAATTAACTAACAGGTGTTATTAACTAACAGGTGTTGTGTTATTAACTAACAGGTGTAGTGTTACTAACTAACAGGTGTAGTGTTATTAACTAACAGGTGTTATTAACTAACAGGTGTAATTAACTAACAGGTGTAGTGTTACTAACTAACAGGTGTTATTAACTAACAGGTGTAGTGTTATTAACTAACAGGTGTTATTAACTAACAGGTGTAGTGTTATTAACTAACAGGTGTTATTAACTAACAGGTGTTATTAACTAACAGGTGTTGTGTTATTAACTAACAGGTGTAGTGTTACTAACTAACAGGTGTAGTGTTATTAACTAACAGGTGTTATTAACTAACAGGTGTTATTAACTAACAGGTGTAGTGTTATTAACTAACAGGTGTTATTAACTAACAGGTGTAGTGTAATTAACTAACAGGTGTAATTAACTAACAGGTGTTATTAACTAACAGGTGTTATTAACTAACAGGTGTTGTGTTATTAACTAACAGGTGTAGTGTTATTAACTAACAGGTGTAATTAACTAACAGGTGTTATTAACTAACAGGTGTTATTAACTAACAGGTGTAGTGTTATTAACTAACAGGTGTAGTGTTATTAACTAACAGGTGTTATTAACTAACAGGTGTTATTAACTAACAGGTGTTATTAACTAACAGGTGCTATTAACTAACAGGTGTAGTGTAATTAACTAACAGGTGTTATTAACTAACAGGTGTTATTAACTAACAGGTGTTATTAACTAACAGGTGTAGTGTTATTAACTAACAGGTGTAGTGTTACTAACTAACAGGTGTTACTAACTAACAGGTGTTATTAACTAACAGGTGTTATTAACTAACAGGTGTTATTAACTAACAGGTGTTATTAACTAACAGGTGTTACTAACTAACAGGTGTTACTAACTAACAGGTGTTACTAACTAACAGGTGTTGTGTTATTAACTAACAGGTGTAGTGTTATTAACTAACAGGTGTTATTAACTAACAGGTGTTATTAACTAACAGGTGTTATTAACTAACAGGTGTTATTAACTAACAGGTGTAATTAACTAACAGGTGTAGTGTTATTAACTAACAGGTGTTATTAACTAACAGGTGTTATTAACTAACAGGTGTAGTGTTATTAACAAACAGGTGTTATTAACTAACAGGTGTTATTAACTAACAGGTGTAGTGTTATTAACTAACAGGTGTTATTAACTAACAGGTGTAGTGTTATTAACTAACAGGTGTAGTGTTATTAACTAACAGGTGTTATTAACTAACAGGTGTTATTAACTAACAGGTGTTATTAACTAACAGGTGTTATTAACTAACAGGTGTAGTGTTATTAACTAACAGGTGTTATTAACTAACAGGTGTTATTAACTAACAGGTGTTACTAACTAACAGGTGTAGTGTTACTAACTAACAGGTGTAGTGTTATTAACTAACAGGTGTAGTGTTACTATCTAACAGGTGTTATTAACTAACAGGTGTAGTGTTATTAACTAACAGGTGTAGTGTTACTAACTAACAGGTGTTATTAACTAACAGGTGTAGTGTTACTATCTAACAGGTGTTATTAACTAACAGGTGTAGTGTTATTAACTAACAGGTGTTATTAACTAACAGGTGTAATTAACTAACAGGTGTAATTAACTAACAGGTGTAGTGTTATTAACTAACAGGTGTTATTAACTAACAGGTGTAGTGTTATTAACTAACAGGTGTAGTGTTACTAACTAACAGGTGTAGTGTTATTAACTAACAGGTGTTATTAACTAACAGGTGTAGTGTTACTAACTAACAGGTGTAGTGTTACTAACAGGTGTAGTGTTATTAACTAACAGGTGTAGTGTTATTAACTAACAGGCGTTATTAACTAACAGGCGTTATTAACTAACAGGTGTAGTGTTATTAACTAACAGGTGTAGTGTTATTAACTAACAGGTGTAGTGTTATTAACTAACATGTGTAGTGTTATTAACTAACAGGTGTAGTGTTATTAACTAACAGGTGTAGTGTTACTAACTAACAGGTGTAGTGTTACTATCTAACAGGTGTAGTGTTACTAACTAACAGGTGTAGTGTTATTAACTAACAGGTGTAGTGTTATTAACTAACAGGTGTTATTAACTAACAGGTGTTATTAACTAACAGGTGTAGTGTTATTAACTAACAGGTGTAGTGTTACTATCTAACAGGTGTTATTAACTAACAGGTGTTATTAACTAACAGGTGTAGTGTTATTAACTAACAGGTGTAATGTTACTAACTAACAGGTGTAGTGTTACTAACTAACAGGTGTTATTAACTAACAGGTGTAGTGTTATTAACTAACAGGTGTAGTGTTACTAACTAACAGGTGTTATTAACTAACAGGTGTAGTGCTATTAACTAACAGGTGTAGTGTTATTAACTAACAGGTGTTATTAACTAACAGGTGTTATTAACTAACAGGTGTTATTAACTAACAGGTGTAGTGTTATTAACTAACAGGTGTTACTAACTAACAGGTGTTATTAACTAACAGGTGTTATTAACTAACAGGTGTAGTGTTACTAACTAACAGGTGTTATTAACTAACAGGTGTTATTAACTAACAGGTGTAGTGTTATTAACTAACAGGTGTAATTAACTAACAGGTGTAGTGTTATTAACTAACAGGTGTAATTAACTAACAGGTGTAGTGTTACTAACTAACAGGTGTTATTAACTAACAGGTGTTATTAACTAACAGGTGTAGTGTTATTAACTAACAGGTGTAGTGTTATTAACTAACAGGTGTAGTGTTATTAACTAACAGGTGTAGTGTTATTAACTAACAGGTGTAGTGTTATTAACTAACAGGTGTTATTAACTAACAGGTGTTATTAACTAACAGGTGTAGTGTTATTAACTAACAGGTGTAGTGTAATTAACTAACATGTGTTATTAACTAACAGGTGTTATTAACTAACAGGTGTAGTGTTATTAACTAACAGGTGTAGTGTTACTATCTAACAGGTGTAGTGTTACTAACTAACAGGTGTAGTGTTACTAACTAACAGGTGTTATTAACTAACAGGTGTAGTGTTACTAACTAACAGTTGTTATTAACTAACAGGTGTAGTGTTATTAACTAACAGGTGTAGTGTTATTAACTAACAGGTGTAGTGTTACTAACTAACAGGTGTAGTGTTACTAACTAACAGGTGTAGTGTTACTAACTAACAGGTGTAGTGTTATTAACTAACAGGTGTAGTGTTATTAACTAACAGGTGTACAGTACCTGGTGTAGTTTTCCATGGATCATGAACCTTGGTAGAGAACCCAGGGCCAGTGCACTGCCACATCGGGTCAATACCTCTGTACTCTTTAACCCTGCTATATACTGGGACACCAGGACCTCTACACAAAGAAAACACACACACACACACACACACACACACACACACCTGTGTTAGGTATGGCTAGTTTTTATGAAGCATTCTAATGGCGCTCCCTGGCCCCTGGTACAGTGCTCCTCACCCTGCATCTGGGGGTCAGCCATGCCTGGCTGGGGCTGGTAGTACTGCTCACACAGAGCTGCCAGGGCTGACACCGCTGCCTCCTATAGGGGGGAGGACCACATTACACATTAACCATTATACAATGCCATTATACAAAGTATTCAGACCCCTTGACTTTTTCCACATTTTGTTATGTTACAGCCTTACTCTAAAATGTATTAAATAAATAAAAATCCTCAGCAATCTAAACACAATACCTCATACTGACAAAGCGAAAACAGACCTCAGACTGGGGCAACAGTTCACCTTCCAACAGGACAACGACCCTAAACACACAGCCAAGACAACGCATGAGTGGCTTTGGGACAAGTCTCTGAATGTCCTTGAGTGGCCCAGCCAGAGCCCGGACTTGAACCTGATCGAACATCTCTGGAGAGACCTGAAAATAGCTGTGCAGCGAAACTCCCCATCCAACCTGACAGAGCTTGAGAGGATCTGCAGAGCAGAATGGGAGAAACTCCCCAAATACAGGTGTGCCAAGCTTGTAGCGTCATACCCAAGATGACTTGAGGCTGTAATCGCTGCCAAAGGTGCTTCAACAAAGTACTGGGTAAAGTTTTTTATTTTTTATAAATTAGCAAAAAAAGTTTTTGCCTTGTCATTATGGGGTATTGTGATGTCATTATGGGGTATTGTGATGTCATTATGGGGTATTGTAATGTCATTATGGGGTATTGTGATGTCATTACGGGGTATTGTGATGTCATTACGGGGTATTGTGATGTCATTACGGGGTATTGTAATGTCATTACGGGGTATTGTAATGTCATTACGGGGTATTGTGATGTCATTACGGGGTATTGTGATGTCATTACGGGGTATTGTGATGTCATTACGGGGTATTGTGATGTCATTACGGGGTATTGTGATGTCATTACGGGGTATTGTGATGTCATTACGGGGTATTGTGATGTCATTACGGGGTATTGTGATGTCATTATGGGGTATTGTGATGTCATTATGGGGTATTGTGATGTCATTATGGGGTATTGTGATGTCATTATGGGGTATTGTAATGTCATTATGGGGTATTGTGATGTCATTATGGGGTATTGTGATGTCATTATGGGGTATTGTGCGTAGATTTGATGAGGAACAAAAAACATTTAATCAATTTTAGAATAAGGCTGTAAAGTAACAACAATGTGGGGAAAGTCAAGGGGTCTGAATACTTTCCAAAGGACTGTACAATGTAAATTCCACAAAAAAGCAATTTCACAATATGGGGTGTGTGTGTGTGTGTGTGTGTGTGTGTGTGTGTGTGTGTGTGTGTGTGTGTGTAATCACAAGGATAGTAAAACAAGGAACATTCGGACAAAAACGCTATTTTAGGCTTAGAGGTTAGGCTTAGAATTAGGGTTAAAATTAGGGGTTAGGTTAAACAGTTGGAGTTAAGGTAATGGTTAGGTTTAACAGTTAGGGTTAAGGTAATGGTTAGGTTTAGTGGTTAGGGTTAGTGGTTAGGGTTAAGGTAATGGTTAGGTTTAACAGTTAGGGTTAAGGTAATGGTTAGGTTTAACAGTTAGGGTTAAGGTAATGGTTAGGTTTAACAGTTAGGGTTAAGGTAATGGTTAGGTTTAACAGTTAGGGTTAGGGTAATGGTTAGGTTTAACAGTTAGGGTTAAGGTAATGGTTAGGTTTAACAGTTGGGGTTAAGGCAATGGTTAGGTTTAACAGTTGGGGTTAAGGCAATGGTTAGGTTTAACAGTTAGGGTTAGGGTAATGGTTAGGTTTAACAGTTAGGGTTAAGGTAATGGTTAGGTTTAACAGTTAGGGTTAAGGTAATGGTTAGGTTTAACAGTTAGGGTTAAGGTAATGGTTAGGTTTAACAGTTAGGGTTAAGGTAATGGTTAGGTTTAACAGTTAGGGTTAAGGTAATGGTTAGGTTTAACAGTTAGGGTTAAGGCAATGGTTAGGTTTAGGGGTTAGATTTAATAGTTAGGGTTAGAGTTAGGTTTAGGGGTTGGATTTAATAGTTAGGGTTAAGGTTAGGGTTAGAGGTTAGGTTTAACAGTTAGGGTTAAGGTAATGGTTAGGTTTAGGGGTTGGATTTAATAGTTAGGGTTATGGTTAGGTTTAGTGGTTAGGTTTAACAGTTAGGGTTAAGGTAATGGTTAGGTTTAACAGTTAGGATTAAGGTTAGGGTTAGGTTTAACAGTTAGGGTTAAGGTTAGGGTTAGGTTTAACAGTTAGGGTTAAGGTTAGGGTTAAGGTTAGGTTTAACAGTTAGGGTTAAGGTTAGATTTAACAGTTAGGGTTAAGGTTAGGGTTAGGTTTAACAGTTAGGGTTAAGGTTAGAGTTAGGTTTAGTGGTTAGGGTTAGTGGTTAGGGTTAAGGTAATGGTTAGGTTTAACAGTTAGGGTTAAAGTAATGGTTAGGTTTAGTGATTAGGGTTAGTGGTTAGGGTTAAGGTAATGGTTAGGTTTAGTGGTTAGGGTTAGTGGTTAGGGTTAAGGTAATGGTTAGGTTTAGTGGTTAGGGTTAAGGTAATGGTTAGGTTTACCAGTTAGGGTTAAGGTAATGGTTAGGTTTACCAGTTAGGGTTAAGGTAATGGTTAGGTTTAGTGGTTAGGGTTAGGGTAATGGTTAGGTTTAGTGGTTAGGGGAAAAGGGATGTAGAATGCTGTACTGTACCTTGATACCGTCCCTCGGTCCAGGTGAGATGAGGTGGAGGCTCTTCAAGGTGTCGTCTATCAGCCACTGCCAGCCAGCTGAAACAGACAGGGGTTTACTCTGTTATGAAGTGTCAGTGGTCTGAACAGTACAGACACTACCAGGCAGCTGAAACAGACACAGTACAGACACTGCCAGCCAGCTGAAACAGACAGGGGTTTACTCTGTTATGACGTGTCAGTGGTCTGAACAGTACAGACACTGCCAGGGGTTAACTCTGTTACAACGTGTCAGTACTGTCCCTCCTGGCTCTAACGGTAGGATGTGGTTTGTCCATTATTATCCCATCTCTGAAAACACATCAAATCCCCCGGGGGGGGGGGGGGGATGAATTTGGCCCGTGGGTCATCTATTGGGGAACCCTGCTAGCTGGAGTAATCATTCAGCTACGGTCTGAATATCACCGATGTGAAAACTCACTGATGACGGGGTCGTCCTTGAACGGCATCTTGGAGAGGGACATGTTCTCAATGAGAGAACAGACTGCAGGCCTCATCAGCTCACCACCAAAACCCCTACACAGACAGGACACAACAACAACAACAACAACAACAACAACAACAACAAAGATTTGTTGAGGTCGCACAACATATTGGTCTGAAACCTTAAAGAGGCAGTCCATTTAAAAATAAATAAATAAATAATATATAATATATAATAATAATAATAATCAGAAACAGTCTAAAAAAGAATGAGTCAAATGTGGAAAGTAACAGTGCTGACCTGTACTGCTTTCTGTCAAATAGCTGGAAGACAAAACAAACACATGACGACATGTTTAGAGATGAACAGACTGGTGATTTACAACTTTAAAACACAACAACATGACGACATGTTTAGAGACGAACAGACTGGTGATTTACAACTTTAAAACACAACAACATGACGACATGTTTAGAGACGAACAGACTGGTGATTTACAACTTTAAAACACAACAACATGACGACATGTTTAGAGACGAACAGACTGGTGATTTACAACTTTAAAACACAACAACATGACGACATGTTTAGAGACGAACAGACTGGTGATTTACAACTTTAAAACACAACAACATGACGACATGTTTAGAGACGAACAGACTGGTGATTTACAACTTTAAAACACAACAACATGACGACATGTTTAGAGATGAACAGACTGGTGATTTACAACTTTAAAACACAACAACATGACGACATGTTTAGAGACGAACAGACTGGTGATTTACAACTTTAAAACACAACAACATGACGACATGTTTAGAGATGAACAGACTGGTGATTTACAACTTTAAAACACAACAACATGACGACATGTTTAGAGACGAACAGACTGGTGATTTACAACTTTAAAACACAACAACATGACGACATGTTTAGAGATGAACAGACTGGTGATTTACAACTTTAAAACACAACAACATGACGACATGTTTAGAGACGAACAGACTGGTGATTTACAACTTTAAAACACAACAACATGACGACATGTTTAGAGACGAACAGACTGGTGATTTACAACTTTAAAACACAACAACATGACGACATGTTTAGAGACGAACAGACTGGTGATTTACAACTTTAAAACACAACAACATGACGACATGTTTAGAGATGAACAGACTGGTGATTTACAACTTTAAAAGACAACATTAACATGTACCTATGTTGGTACAACTGACTCACTGAGATAGACACATGTTAATGTTGACTCAGGAGATTGACAACATTAACAGGTACCCATGCTGGTACAACTGACTCAGGTGAATGGTCAACACTTGAGACAACATGTATGTGAGTGAAAAGACATTGAAGGAGAGAGAGAGAGAGAGAGACAGATGGAGGGTAGTGAGAGACAGACGGGGGGGTAGTGAGAGACAGACGGGGGGGGGGGTAGTGAGAGACAGAGAGAAAGAGAGAGAGTAACAAGCGAGAAGTGAACTAACCCTCTGGTGAATGCTCTTGAGTCCATCCACACAGTCTGAAGAGATGAGCTCTGTCACCGGTCTACAATCCAGTACAATACAATTTTACTGTCCACAGCGAACAACAGAAATGTTCAACACCCCCCAGACAGCACATATCTCACACACAGTCGGGTCTACAAGAGAGATAGAGACGGGTCAATGACTTATGACTTTATAGGAGCCAAGGGCTTCAGTCAAATCAGGAAGTCAAATCATGGGTCGATATTTTTATTTTATTTTACCTTCATTCAACTAGGCAAGTCAGTTAAGAACAAATTCTTATTTTCAATGACGGCCTAGGAACAGTGGGTTAACTGCCTTGTTCAGGGGCAGAACGACAGATTTGTACCTTGTCAGCTCAGCGGATTTGAACTTGCAACCTTCCGGTTACTAGTCCAACGCTCTTAACCACTAGGCTACCCTGCCGCAAAACAGAGAAACCCACACACGGCTCTTTAATAAGCTCTACGTATGAGACCGGTTCGTAAAGCTTATTAAAGAGCAGTGATACTCTCCAGAGCAGTGTGAGAGTTTCTTTATCTTTTTATTCTCATGTTATTCAACTGTTACCAGGCACCTGCAGAAACAGAGCGCTCAGATGTGCGAGTGTCTTTAGAATTTCGATGTGCCAAACAAAAGCTGTCATTGCGGACGGATTATTTACAAAACAACAACGTTCATGTGGTTTTCCTATAAGTTACGGCCAATAGTGTGATTGGCTGGTTGAGAGGTGAGGTTGCAGTACCTGTTGTTCTGATTGGCCAGCTTGTAGAGGGCGTGGCTGATCTCGGCAGATGCCAGAATGGCGCCGTGGCGACTGTGGAGATCAATGCCCAGCGCTATGGGCAGCAGCTGAGGCATAACTGAAAATACAACCATCAAAATATAAAATGTCATTTTAACTCAATTATTCTTTGTCTTTTCATTCTTTGCAAGAACATCAACAGTCTGCACAGGTGTGTGTGTGGTTCATTTATTTGAATATAACCTGCATGATTTGTGGCCAGGCTGGTCTGCCTGTAATGACACAGCCTCCGGGTACACGTCTACGATATCGCCATAGTTTCAAATCTGGCCTATTGCCCTTTGACCTCTCTCTGTGTGTTCTCTATTTTATTTTACCTTTATTTAACTAGGCAAGTCAGTTCAGAACAAATTCTTATTTTCAATGACGGCCTAGGAACAGTGGGTTAACTGCCTTGTTCAGGGGCAGAACGACAGATTTGTACCTTGTCAGCTCGGGGGTTTGAACTTGCAACCTTCCGGTTACTAGTCCAACGCTCTGCCACCCCATTATTATGTGTTCAACAACAGTGACTGCAGATGAATGTCACCCAGTCCATTCCACAGTAAGACAACGTGTTGTGTTAGAGCAGGTAGGGAACAGTGACTACAGATGAACACACCCAGTTCATTCCACATTAAGACAATGTGTTGTGTTAGAGCAGGTAGGGAACAGTGACTACAGATGAACACACCCAGTTCATTCCACAGTAAGACAATGTGTTGTGTTAGAGCAGGTAGGGAACAGTGACTACAGATGAACACACCCAGTTCATTCCACAGTAAGACAATGCGTTGTGTTTACAGCAGGTAGGGAACAGTGACTACAGATGAACACACCCAGTTCATTCCACATGAAGACAATGCGTTGTGTTAGAGCAGGTAGGGAACAGGACCAATGACATAGCTCACCTGTTGTGGCCATATAATCAGGTGCTTGAGGCGTCAGATTATGCAAAGCCTTTGTCGCTAGCTGTCGAATCACCCTGCAAAACAACAGATACACAAGCAGAGGAGAATTCCTCTTTCTCCATTACATAGAACGGTTTCTACTCTAACAGGCTACACACAGTACCAACTTCTGGGACTATTCCATTGGTTTAGCTTCTGGGACTATTCCATTGGTTTAGCTTCTGGGACTATTCCATTGGTTTAGCTTCTGGGGCTATTCCATTGGTTTAGCTTCTGGGCCTATTCCATTGGTTTAGCTTCTGGGCCTATTCCATTGGTTTAGCTTCTGGGACTATTCCACTGGTTTAGCTTCTGGGACTATTCCATTGGTTTAGCTTCTGGGACTATTCCATTGGTTTAGCTTCTGGGACTATTCCATTGGTTTAGCTTCTGGGACTATTCTATTGGTTTAGCTTTTGGGACTATTCCATTGGTTTAGCTTCTGGGACTATTCCATTGGTTTAGCTTCTGGGGCTATTCCATTGGTTTAGCTTCTGGGGCTATTCCATTGGTTTAGCTTCTGGGGCTATTCCATTGGTTTAGCTTCTGGGACTATTTTCTGGGCCTATTCCATTGGTTTAGCTTCTGGGCCTATTCCATTGGTTTAGCTTCTGGGACTATTTTCTGGGCCTATTCCATTGGTTTAGCTTCTGGGACTATTTTCTGGGCCTATTCCATTGGTTTAGCTTCTGGGCCTATTCCATTGGTTTAGCTTCTGGGACTATTTTCTGGGACTATTCCATTGGTTTAGCTTCTGGGACTATTTTCTGGGACTATTCCATTGGTTTAGCTTCTGGGACTATTTTCTGGGCCTATTCCATTGGTTTAGCTTCTGGGACTATTTTCTGGGACTATTCCATTGGTTTAGCTTCTGGGACTATTTTCTGGGACTATTCCATTGGTTTAGCTTCTGGGCCTATTCCATTGGTTTAGCTTCTGGGCCTATTCCATTGGTTTAGCTTCTGGGACTATTCCATTGGTTTAGCTTCTGGGACTATTCCATTGGTTTAGCTTCTGGGACTATTCCATTGGTTTAGCTTCTGGGACTGTTCCATTGGATCCATGGTAACGGGAAAACTAAATCAAGTACGGTGTTTGAAAGTATTTGATCAAAGTGTAAAGGACATGAGGACAGGAAAGGCCCTTACCCGTCCCAGTGGTTGATCTTCATGGCTACCAAGTGGTCGATCATGGGCCTGGTGTATTCTGGGAAACTGGCGATGTAAACACTGAAGAGAACAAGGCAAGAGGTTATTACTATTTTACTACTACAGGTAATGTTATACCAACTACTACTACAGGTAATGTTATACCAACTACTACTACAGGTAATGTTATAACTACTACTACTACTACTACAGGTAATGTTATAACGACTACTACTACAGGTAATGTTATAACTACTACTACTACTACTACTACTACTACAGGTAATGTTATAACAACTACTACTACAGGTAATGTTATAACAACTACTACTACAGGTAATGGTATAACTACTACTACTACTACAGGTAATGTTATAACAACTACTACTACTTCTACTACAGGTAATGTTATAACTACTACTACAGGTAATGTTATAACAACTACTACTACTACTACAGGTAATGTTATAACTACTACTACTACTACTACTACTACTACTACTACTACTACTACAGGTAATGTTATAACAACTACTACAACTACTACTACAGGTAATGTTATAACTACAACTACCACAGGTAATGTTATAACAACTACTACTACAGGTAATGTTATAACAACTACTACTACAGGTAATGTTATAACTACTACTACTACTACTACTACTACTACAGGTAATGTTATAACAACTACTACTACTACTACAGATAATGTTATAACTACTACTACCACTACAGGTAATGTTATAACAGGGTGAACAACTACTACAGGTAATGTTATAACTACTACTACTACTACTACTATTACAGGTAATGTTATAACTACTACTACTACTGGTAATGTTATAACAACTACTACTACAGGTAATGTTATAACAACTACTACTACAGGTAATGTTATAACAATTACCACTACAGGTAATGTTATAACAGGGTGAACAACTACTACAGGTAATGGTATAACTACTACTACTACTATTACAGGTAATGTTATAACTACTACTACTACTACTATTACAGGTAATGTTATTACTACTACTACAGGTAATGTTATAACTGCTACTACTACTACCACTACTACTACTACTACTACTACTACAGGTAATGTTATAACTACTACTACTACTACAGGTAATGTTATAACTACTACTACTACTAATATTACAGGTAATGTTATAACTACTACTACTACTGGTAATGTTATAACAACTACTACTACAGGTAATGTTATAACAACTACTACTACAGGTAATGTTATAACAACTACCACTACAGGTAATGTTATAACTACTACTACTATTACTGGTAATGTTATAACTACTACTACTACTACTACTACTAATGTTATAACTACTACTACTATTACTGGTAATGTTATAACTACTACTACTACTACTACTACTACTACTACTACTACTACTACTATTACAGGTAATGTTATAACAACTACTACTACAGGTAATGTTATAACTACTACTACTACTACTATTACAGGTCATGTTATAACTACTACTACTACTACTATTACAGGTCATGTTATAACAACTACTACTACAGGTAATGTTATAACTACTACTACTATTACAGGTAATGTTATAACTACTACTACTACAGGTAATGTTATAACTACTACTAATACTACTACTACTACTACTACTACTACTACTACTACTACTACTACTACTACTATTACAGGTGATGTTATAACTACTACTACTACAGGTAATGTTATAACTACTACTACTACTACTACTACTACTACTACTACTACTAATGTTATAAAAACTACTACTACAGGTAATGTTAGAACTACTACTACTACTACTACTACTATTACAGGTAATGTTAGAACAACTACTACTACAGGTAATGTTATAACTACTACTACAGGTAATGTTATAACTACTACTACTACAGGTAATGTTATAACAGGGTGAACAACTACTACAGGTAATGTTATAACTACTACTACTACTACAGGTAATGTTATAACTACTACTACTATTACAGGTAATGTTATAACTACTGCTACAGGTAATGTTATAACAGGGTGAACAACTACTACAGGTAATGTTATAACTACTACTACTACTGCAGGTAATGTTATAACTACTACTACTACTACAGGTAATGTTATAACAGGGTGAACAACTACTACAGGTAATGTTATAACTACTACTACTACTACTACAGGTAATGCTATAACTACTACTACAGGTAATGTTATAACTACTACTACTACTACTACAGGTAATGTTATAACTACTACTACTGCAGGTAATGTTATAACTACTACTACTACTGGTAATGTTATAACTACTACTACTACTGGTAATGTTATAACTACTACTACTACAGGTAATGTTATAACTACTACTACTACTACAGGTAATGTTATAACTACTACTACAGGTAATGTTATAACAACTACTACTACTACTACTACTACTACTACTACTACTACTACTACTACTACTACTACTACTATTACAGGTACTACTGGTAATGTTATAACTACTACTACTACTGGTAATGTTATAACTACTACTACTACTACTACTGGTAATGTTATAACTACTACTACTGGTAATGTTATAACTACTACTACTACTACTACTGGTAATGTTATAACTACTACTACTACTACTGGTAATGTTATAACTACTACTACTACTACTGGTAATGTTATAACTACTACTACTACTACTACAGGTAATGTTATAACTACTACTACTGGTAATGTTATAACTACTACTACTGGTAATGTTATAACTACTACTACTGGTAATGTTATAACTACTACTACTGTTAATGTTATAACTACTACTACTGGTAATGTTATAACTACTACTACTGTTAATGTTATAACTACTACTACTACTACTACTACTACTACTACTACTACTACTACTACTACTGGTAATGTTATAACTACTACTACTACAGGTAATGTTATAACTACTACTACTACTACAGGTAATGTTATAACTACTACTATTACAGGTAATGTTATAACTACTACAGGTTATGTTATAACAGGGTGAACAACGGTCGGCTTGTGGGGGAAATCAAAATAAAAGAGACATTTGAGACTAGTATTGGTGCGACTACAGTACCGGACTAACTACAGTACCGGACCCAGCTAACTAACTACAGTACCGGACACAACTAACTAACTACAGTACCGGACCCAGCTAACTAACTACAGTACCGGACCCAGCTAACTAACTACAGTACCGGACCCAGCTAACTAACTACAGTACCGGACCCAGCTAACTAATCTACAGTACCGGACCCAGCTAACTAATCTACAGTACCGGACCCAGCTAACTAATCTACAGTACCGGACCCAACTAACTAATCTACAGTACCGGACCCAGCTAACTAACTACAGTACCGGACCCAGCTAACTAACTACAGTACCGGACCCAGCTAACTAACTAACTACAGTACCGGACCCAGCTAACTAACTAACTACAGTACTGGACCCAGCTAACTAACTAACTACAGTACCGGACACAACTAACTAACTACAGTACCGGACACAGCTAACTACAGTACCGGACCCAGCTAACTAACTACAGTACCGGACCCAGCTAACTAACTAACTACAGTACCGGACCCAGCTAACTAACTAACTACAGTACCGGACACAACTAACTAACTACAGTACCGGACCCAGCTAACTAACTAACTACAGTACCGGACCCAGCTAACTAACTACAGTACTAGACACAGCTATTTGAAGGCTCCTTTTTCAACAACATTCAGCGTCAGCCTACAGACCATATTGTCAGATTGTTGAGGAAGTAAACAACATCTTGGCCTCAACAGTAATCTGCTTCTGCAGTCAGAAGTGTAGTGGGTCTCCCCCGAGGCTACATTCTTTAACAGGTTTTACTCTATGATGTGGGAGGAATGTTTCCTCTGACAGTCTAGGTGGCGGTAGAGACGTCACTCATAGGATTAGGATGGGGACAGTCACATTCTACAGAGAGGCAGGGCTGAGTCTGAAATGACATTCTAGTGCACTACGTTAAACAAGGGCCGGTAGAGAATAGGGCACCTATGGGGACAGTCACATTCTACAGAGAGGCAGGGCTGAGTCTGAAATGACATTCTAGTGCACTACGTTAAACAAGGGCCGGTAGAGAATAGGGCACCTATGGGGACAGTCACATTCTACAGAGAGGAAGGGCTGAGTCTGAAATGACATTCTAGTGCTCTACGTTAAACAAGGGCCGGTAGAGAATAGGGCACCTATGGGGACAGTCACATTCTACAGAGAGGAAGGGCTGAGTCTGAAATGACATTCTAGTGCACTACGTTAAACAAGGGCCGGTAGAGAATAGGGAACCTATGGGGACAGTCACATTCTACAGAGAGGAAGGGCTGAGTCTGAAATGACATTCTAGTGCACTACGTTAAACAAGGGCCGGTAGAGAATAGGGCACCTATGGGGACAGTCACATTCAAGAGAGAGGCAGGGCTGAGTCTGAAATGACATTCTAGTGCACTACGTTAAACAAGGGCCGGTAGAGAATAGGGCACCTATGGGGCCAGTCACATTCTACAGAGAGGCAGGGCTTTGACAGCTCAGATACCCGAGACGTCAGCGATGCATTGAGAAGAGGAGAAAACGTCCCTGGTTCAACATAAAGGACATGTCCCTATGCACACTCCTTTACAAAAAGAATACTTCTACAATATAAGTGGCAGGCTCCATTTGAGGCCAGATGGTACAGCTATGTTCTGTGGTTCTGGGTAGTATAACATATACTACTACCACCAGGTAGACTCCTACCACCACCAGGTAGACTCCTACTACCACCAGGTAGACTACTACCACCACCAGGTAGACTACTACCACCACCAGGTAGACTCCGACCACCACCAGGTAGACTCCTATCACCACCAGGTAGACTCCTATCACCAGGTAGACTCCTACCACCACCAGGTAGACTACTACCACCACCAGGTAGACTCCTACTACCACCACCAGGTAGACTCCTACTACCACCACCAGGTAGACTCCTACTACCACCACCAGGTAGACTCCTACCACCACCAGGTAGACTCCTACCACCACCAGGTAGACTCCTATCACCAGGTAGACTCCTACCACCACCAGGTAAACTCCTACCACCAGGTAGACTCCTACCACCACCAGGTAGACTACTACCACCACCAGGTAGACTCCTACTACCACCAGGTAGACTCCTACCACCAGGTAGACTACTACCACCACCAGGTAGACTCCTACCACCACCAGGTAGACTCCTGCCACCAGGTAGACTCCTACCACCACCAGGTAGACTACTACCACCACCAGGTAGACTCCTACTACCACCACCAGGTAGACTCCTACCACCACCAGGTAGACTCCTACCACCAGGTAGACTACTACCACCACCAGGTAGACTCCTACCACCACCAGGTAGACTCCTACCACCAGGTAGACTCCTACCACCACCAGGTAGACTCCTACCACCACCAGGTAGACTCCTACCACCACCAGGTAGACTCCTACCACCACCAGGTAGACTACTACCACCACCAGGTAGACTCCTACCACCAGGTAGACTCCTACTACCACCACCAGGTAGACTCCTACCACCACCAGGTAGACTCCTACCACCACCAGGTAGACTACTACCACCACCAGGTAGACTACTACCACCACCAGGTAGACTACTACCACCACCAGGTAGACTCCTACCACCAGGTAGACTCCTACTACCACCACCAGGTAGACTCCTACCACCACCAGGTAGACTCCTACCACCACCAGGTAGACTCCTACCACCAGGTAGACTACTACTACCACCAGGTAGACTCCTACTACCACCAGGTAGACTCCTACTACCACCAGGTAGACTCCTACTACCACCAGGTAGACTCCTACTACCACCAGGTAGACTACTACCACCACGTAGACTACTACCACCACCAGGTAGACTCCTACTACCACCAGGTAGACTCCTACTACCACCAGGTAGACTCCTACCACCACCAGGTAGACTCCTACCACCACCAGGTAGACTACTACTACCACCAGGTAGACTCCTACCACCACCAGGTAGACTCCTACCACCACCAGGTAGACTCCTACCACCACCAGGTAGACTCCTACCACCACCAGGTAGACTCCTACCACCACCAGGTAGACTCCTACCACCACCAGGTAGACTACTACCACCACCAGGTAGACTACTACCACCACCAGGTAGACTCCTACCACCACCAGGTAGACTCCTACTACCACCAGGTAGACTCCTACCACCACCAGGTAGACTCCTACCACCACCAGGTAGACTCCTACCACCAGGTAGACTCCTACCACCACCAGGTAGACTACTACCACCACCAGGTAGACGCCTACTACCACCAGGTAGACTCCTACCACCAGGTAGACTCCTACCACCACCAGGTAGACTCCTACCACCACCAGGTAGACTCCTACCACCACCAGGTAGACTCCTACCACCAGGTAGACTCCTACCACCAGGTAGACTCCTACCACCACCAGGTAGACTCCTACCACCACCAGGTAGACTCCTACCACCACCAGGTACCACCAGGTAGACTCCTACCACCACCAGGTAGACTCCTACCACCACCAGGTAGACTCCTACCACCACCAGGTAGACTCCTACCACCACCAGGTAGACTCCTACCACCACCAGGTAGACTCCTACCACCACCAGGTAGACTCCTACCACCACCAGGTAGACTACTACCACCACCAGGTAGACTACTACCACCACCAGGTAGACTACTACCACCAGGTAGACTCCTACCACCACCAGGTAGACTACTACCACCACCAGGTAGACTACTACCACCACCAGGTAGACTCCTACCACCACCAGGTAGACTCCTACCACCACCAGGTAGACTCCTACTACCACCAGGTAGACTACTACCACCAGGTAGACTACTACCACCAGGTAGACTACTACCACCACCAGGTAGACTCCTATCACCACCAGGTAGACTCCTACTACTACCACCAGGTAGACTCCTATCACCACCAGGTAGACTCCTACTACTACCACCAGGTAGACTCCTACCACCACCAGGTAGACTCCTACCACCACCAGGTAGACTCCTACCACCACCAGGTAGACTACTACCACCAGGTAGACTACTACCACCACCAGGTAGACTACTACCACCACCAGGTAGACTACTACCACCACCAGGTAGACTCCTATCACCACCAGGTAGACTACTACCACCACCAGGTAGACTCCTACTACCACCAGGTAGACTACTACCACCACCAGGTAGACTCCTACCACCACCAGGTAGACTCCTACCACCACCAGGTAGACTCCTACCACCAGGTAGACTACTACCACCACCAGGTAGACTCCTACCACCACCAGGTAGACTACTACCACCACCAGGTAGACTACTACCACCACCAGGTAGACTACTACCACCACCAGGTAGACTACTACCACCACCAGGTAGACTACAACCACCACCAGGTAGACTCCTACTACCACCAGGTAGACTACTACCACCACCAGGTAGACTCCTACCACCACCAGGTAGACTCCTACCACCACCAGGTAGACTCCTACCACCACCAGGTAGACTCCTACCACCACCAGGTAGACTCCTACCACCACCAGGTAGACTACTACTACCACCAGGTAGACTACTACTACCACCAGGTAGACTCCTACCACCACCAGGTAGACTACTACTACCACCACCAGGTAGACTCCTACCACCACCAGGTAGACTCCTACCACCACCAGGTAGACTACTACCACCAGGTAGACTACTACCACCACCAGGTAGACTCCTACCACCACCAGGTAGACTCCTACCACCACCAGGTAGACTACTACCACCAGGTAGACTCCTACCACCAGGTAGACTACTACCACCAGGTAGACTACTACCACCAGGTAGACTCCTACCACCACCAGGTAGACTACTACCACCACCAGGTAGACTCCTACCACCAGGTAGACTCCTACAGGTAGACTCCTACCACCAGGTACACTCCCCACACACACAGGGAAATGGTTTCTAAAAGACACAACCCTCTGTGAAGGTGGCCTAAATGTGTACACGTAACCACAGCAGTGTTCTACAATATTGGTCCGTTGACCTTTGACATTTTTCAAATTCTGTCGTGCAGCTCAAGCAATTTCTCCAACTGTCAATACATTCAAAATGAATAGAGGACGTGTAACGCAGAGGGGTTGGTTGGGAATTGTGGGGAGGTGCGCGTTCGGGCTGTGTACCCCCCCGCGGATGGTGGTCTCAGAGCCACGTAATATATTCCATATTGTAGATTAATAGAGAAGACATTACAACTATTAAATAAAATATGGAACCATGTAGTAACCAAAAAAAAAGTGAAGAATCTCATATACAATATATGTTGATTTATTTAACAAAGTAGCCACCCTTTGCCTTAATGACAGCTTTGCACACTCTTGGCACACCGTGGAATGAGTGGGTGTGTCCAAATGTTTGAATGGTACTGTACATTTGCTCATAAAGGCGTCTCCACCCCTATTTCTCGCATAATACATTTTACAGACAACAAAAAAATCCCAATATTTCAAACAAACAAATTGTCTGTCGACAATTATGAAATTGTACCCACATTCCCCGGGTAGTGACTCTTCAAACGTCAGGTAATTCATCCTGGTTAATATATTGTGTCTCGTTATTAAGGAGGTCCATTATTGGCTCAAGAGCTCCCCTAGAGGTCAAACCTCTGGAGAGTATCTTTAACTCACCTGATGGACAGGTAACAGTTGTTCAGGTTCCCAACAGCAAAGTAGTCAGCTGCTACTACGATGTCGATACCGTAGGGGAACGTGCCCTGGAGACAGAGAGGCAAGGGATCACGTCGTTGGTTTTACTTTATGTACCAAGAGAACAGTGGTTTCAGTGTGACCGACTGGGTTCCAACACAGGTCTCCTGTTAGCCCGCTGAGCTAAAGCCTATGCATTAGACCAGGGAGCTAACACAAATCTCCAGGTCTCAGGCAAGGTTACCAAAACACCTCTGTGTCCATCAGTAAACCAACGAGGCTGATTCCCTGACCTGTCAATGTTTTTTTATTTATATTTATTCCACCTTTATTTAACCAGGTAGGCTAGTTGAGAACACCTTTATTTAACCAGGTAGGCTAGTTGAGAACACCTTTATTTAACCAGGTAGGCTATTTGAGAACACCTTTATTTAACCAGGTAGGCTAGTTGAGAACACCTTTATTTAACCAGGTAGGCTATTTGAGAACACCTTTATTTAACCAGGTAGGCTAGTTGAGAACACCTTTATTTAACCAGGTAGGCTAGTTGAGAACACCTTTATTTAACCAGGTAGGCTAGTTGAGAACACCTTTATTTAACCAGGTAGACCAGTTGAGAACACCTTTATTTAACCAGGTAGGCTAATTGAGAACACCTTTATTTAACCAGGGAGGCTAGTTGAGAACACCTTTATTTAACCAGGGAGGCTAGTTGAGAACACCTTTATTTAACCAGGGAGGCTAGTTGAGAACACCTTTATTTAACCAGGTAGGCTAGTTGAGAACACCTTTATTTAACCAGGTAGGCTAGTTGAGAACACCTTTATTTAACCAGGTAGGCTAGTTGAGAACAAGTTCTCATTTACAACTGCGACCTGGCCAAGATAAAGCATAGCAGTGTGAACAGACAACAACACAGAGTTACACATGGAGTAAACAATAAACAAGTCAATAACACAGTAGGAAAAAAAATAATCTATATACATTTTGTGCAAAAGGCATGAGGAGGTAAGGCAATAAATAGGCCATAGTAGTGAATAATTACAATTTATCAGATTAACACTGGAGTGATACATGAGCAGATGAACATGTGCAGGTAGAGATACTGGTGTTTTTAATTTGCTGTTTTATACTCTTGTGAATTCAATGGTTTTTACTAGATTACTTGTAGTTTTTCATGTTGTCTGTCTGTAATTTTTTTTGTAATGACTTGGTGCTGCCTATCTTGGCCAGGGCACTCTTGTAAAAGAGATTTTAATCTCAATGAGCCCTTCCTGGTTAAATAAAGGTTAAATAAAACAATTTAAAAAATGAGTCACAGTTGAATAATATGAACATTTGAAATAATATGAAATCTCAATGGTAATTACATTTTGATAACTAGTCCCTAGATCTGATGCCAAGCTTGGCAAGTGCTGGCTGCACACAAAGCAATAGAATCTGCCTGTGGCCAAGTCAGTGTTGGCATTTCTTGATCAGCAAAGAGTTTAATTTTCTGCCAGTTGTTGAACTGTTTAAAGGACTTTAGTGACAGTCAGTAACACCTGGATGGTAGGTGATCATTACAGACAGTTGTTGATCTGTTTAAAGGACTTTAGTGACAGCCAGGACAGGTTACAGTAACACCTGGATGGTAGGTGATCATTACAGACAGTTGTTGATCTGTTTAAATGACTTTAGTGACAGCCAGGACAGGTTACAGTAACACCTGGATGGTAGGTGATCATTACAGACAGTTGTTGATCTGTTTAAAGGCCTTTAGTGACAGTCAGTAACACCTGGATGGTAGGTGATCATTACAACCCTAATGTACTGTGTATCATAGCATTAGTCATGTAATAACTAATAACCTATGGTTTTGGTAACTGGGTTCACAAACCTGTCTTCCCACATTCTCCTGGAAGGCAGCCTGGGAGAGGAAGAGAAGAATACACAGTTTAGAAGTTAAATAATTGTAGTGAGATCTGATATAAATGACAGGGTCTAAGGGACAGTAGTTAGATAATAGTCAGTAGTCAGATCTGATATAAATGACAGGGTCAGGGTCTAAGAGACAGTAGTTAGATTATAGTCAGTAGTGAGATCTGATATAAATGACAGGGTCTAAGAGACAGTAGTTAGATAATAGTCAGTAGTCAGATCTGATATAAATGACAGGGTCTAAGAGACAGTAGTTAGATAATAGTCAGTAGTCAGATCTGATATAAATGACAGGGTCTAAGAGACAGTAGTTAGATAATAGTCAGTAGTCAGATCTGATATAAATGACAGGGTCAGGGTCTAAGAGACAGTAGTTAGATTATAGTCAGTAGTGAGATCTGATATAAATGACAGGGTCTAAGAGACAGTAGTTAGATAATAGTCAGTAGACAGATCTGATATAAATGACAGGGTCTAAGAGACAGTATAGATAATAGTCAGTAGTCAGATCTGATATAAATGACAGGGTCTAAGGGACAGTAGTTAGATAATAGTCAGTAGTCAGATCTGATATAAATGACAGGGTCAGGGTCTAAGAGACAGTAGTTAGATTATAGTCAGTAGTGAGATCTGATATAAATGACAGGGTCTAAGAGACAGTAGTTAGATAATAGTCAGTAGTCAGATCTGATATAAATGACAGGGTCTAAGAGACAGTAGTTAGATAATAGTCAGTAGTCAGATCTGATATAAATGACAGGGTCTAAGAGACAGTAGTCAGATCTGATATAAATGACAGGGTCAGGGTCTAAGAGACAGTAGTTAGATTATAGTCAGTAGTGAGATCTGATATAAATGACAGGGTCTAAGAGACAGTAGTTAGATAATAGTCAGTAGTCAGATCTGATATAAATGACAGGGTCTAAGAGACAGTAGTTAGATAATAGTCAGTAGTCAGATCTGATATAAATGACAGGGTCTAAGAGACAGTAGTTAGATAATAGTCAGTAGTCAGATCTGATATAAATGACAGGGTCTAAGAGACAGTAGTTAGATAATAGTAGTGAGATCTGATATAAATGACAGGGTCTAAGAGACAGTAGTTAGATAATAGTCAGTAGTCAGATCTGATATAAATGACAGGGTCTAAGAGACAGTAGTTAGATAATAGTCAGTAGTCAGATCTGATATAAATGACAGGGTCTAAGAGACAGTAGTTAGATAATAGTAGTGAGATCTGATATAAATGACAGGGTCAAAGAGACAGTAGTCAGATAATAGTCAGTAGTCAGATCTGATATAAATGACAGGGTCTAAGAGACAGTAGTTAGATAATAGTCAGTAGTGAGATCTGATATAAATGACAGGGTCTAAGAGACAGTAGTTAGATAATAGTAGTGAGATTTGATATAAATGACAGGGTCAAAGAGACAGTAGTTAGATAATAGTAGTGAGATCTGATATAAATGACAGGGTCTAAGAGACAGTAGTTAGATAATAGTCAGTAGTGAGATCTGATATAAATGACAGGGTCTAAGAGACAGTAGTTAGATAATAGTAGTGAGATCTGATATAAATGACAGGGTCTAAGAGACAGTAGTTAGATAATAGTAGTGAGATCTAATATAAATGACAGGGTCTAAGAGACAGTAGTTAGATAATAGTCAGTAGTGAGATCTGATATAAATGACAGGGTCTAAGAGACAGTAGTTAGATAATAGTAGTGAGATCTGATATAAATGACAGGGTCTAAGAGACAGTAGTTAGATAATAGTAGTGAGATCTGATATAAATGACAGGGTCTAAGAGACAGTAGTTAGATAATAGTCAGTAGTGAGATCTGATATAAATGACAGGGTCTAAGAGACAGTAGTTAGATAATAGTCAGTAGTCAGATCTGATATAAATGACAGGGTCTAAGAGACAGTAGTTAGATAATAGTCAGTAGTCAGATCTGATATAAATGACAGGGTCTAAGAGACAGTAGTTAGATAATAGTAGTGAGATCTGATATAAATGACAGGGTCAAAGAGACAGTAGTCAGATAATAGTCAGTAGTCAGATCTGATATAAATGACAGGGTCTAAGAGACAGTAGTTAGATAATAGTCAGTAGTGAGATCTGATATAAATGACAGGGTCTAAGAGACAGTAGTTAGATAATAGTAGTGAGATCTGATATAAATGACAGGGTCAAAGAGACAGTAGTTAGATAATAGTAGTGAGATCTGATATAAATGACAGGGTCTAAGAGACAGTAGTTAGATAATAGTCAGTAGTGAGATCTGATATAAATGACAGGGTCTAAGAGACAGTAGTTAGATAATAGTAGTGAGATCTGATATAAATGACAGGGTCTAAGAGACAGTAGTTAGATAATAGTAGTGAGATCTAATATAAATGACAGGGTCTAAGAGACAGTAGTTAGATAATAGTCAGTAGTGAGATCTGATATAAATGACAGGGTCTAAGAGACAGTAGTTAGATAATAGTAGTGAGATCTGATATAAATGACAGGGTCTAAGAGACAGTAGTTAGATAATAGTAGTGAGATCTGATATAAATGACAGGGTCTAAGAGACAGTAGTTAGATAATAGTCAGTAGTGAGATCTGATATAAATGACAGGGTCAATCCAGAAAGTTAATTAAAATTACATAAACCATTATTTTCTATGATGATTTTTTAACATGTCAATTTAATTTAAATTAATTCCCTGGATTTATTGAATTAAAAAGGGAATTTCTCAACCTTGATACATGGTTTGATATGTGTACGAGAGAGAGACTGAAACAGAGAGAGACAGAGAGAGAGAGAGAGAGAGAGAGACAGAGAGAGACAGAGACAGAGAGACAGAGAGTGGTCACTCACTGATGCAGCTCTACGACAGTTGATGTTTCGGTCGAACACAGCAGTGATCACCAGAGCACTGAAAAAAGAGAGCGAGAGAGAGAGAGAGAGAGAGAGAGAGAGAAAAAGAGAGAGCATAGAGAGAGAGAATAGAGAGAGAGAGACAGAGAGAGAAAAAGAGAGAGCATAGAGAGAGAGAGAGAGACAGAGACAGAGAGAGACACAAATAGATGGACAGGTAAACACACTGACACACAGGCAGGCAGGTGAATGTGTTTATTACCTTTATGCCTTTGTATTGGGTGTTGGCCCACAGTGAAGTCAGTGCTATGATCAGACATGAACCCTTGAACAAAACAGATCAAGTTTGACCTTGTGGTTGTTGATAAAAGTATGAACTAATAAACTACCACTCAAGAAAAGTGTTAGCCAGTTTCTTGGTCGACCTACTGAAGAAAAACAAACTAATCTGGGCTGACAACCAAAATTCAACAAGTTGACATTGTGCCAAAAACAACAACCTGGAGGAATGTATGATTAGATATGACTCCGGGGCCCCCTCCTGCAGTCGCCGACTGCGGGGCCTCCTCCTGCAGTCGCCGACTCCGGGGGCCCCTCCTGCAGTCGCCGACTCCGGGGACACTAACCTGACTAACTCTGTTCTCTCTGTCCCTGGACCCTAACCTGACTAACTCTGTTCTCTCTGTCCCTGGACACTAACCTGACTAACTCTGTTCTCTCTGTCCCTGGACCCTAACCTGACTAACTGTTCTCTCTGTCCCTGGACCCTAACCCTGACTAAATCTGGTCTCTGTCCCTGGACCCTAACCCTAACCTGACTAACTCTGTTCTCTCTGTCCCTGGACCCTAACCTGACTAACTCTGTTCTCTCTGTCCCTGGACCCTAACCTGACTAACTCTGGTCTCTGTCCCTGGACCCTAACCCTAACCCTGATTAACTCTGTTCTCTGTCCCTGGACACTAACCTGACTAACTCTGTTCTCTCTGTCCCTGGACCCTAACCCTGACTAACTCTGTTCTCTCTGTCCCTGGACCCTAACCTGACTAACTCTGTTCTCTCTGTCCCTGGACCCTAACCTGACTAACTCTGTTCTCTCTGTCCCTGGACCCTAACCTGACTAACTCTGGTCTCTGTCCCTGGACCCTAACCCTAACCCTGATTAACTCTGTTCTCTGTCCCTGGACACTAACCTGACTAACTCTGTTCTCTCTGTCCCTGGACCCTAACCCTGACTAACTCTGTTCTCTCTGTCCCTGGACCCTAACCTGACTAACTCTGTTCTCTCTGTCCCTGGACACTAACACTAACCTGACTAACTCTGTTCTCTCTGTCCCTGGACCCTAACCCTGACTAACTATGTTCTCTCTGTCCCTGGACCCTAACCTGACTAACTGTTGTCCCTGGACCCTAACCTGACTAACTCTGTTCTCTCTGTCCCTGGACACTAACCCTGACTAACTCTGTTATCTCTGTCCCCGGACCCTAACCTGACTAACTCTGTTCTCTCTGTCCCTGGACACTAACCTGACTAACTCTGTTCTCTCTGTCCCTGGACCCTAACCTGACTAACTGTTCTCTCTGTCCCTGGACCCTAACCCTGACTAACTCTGGTCTCTGTCCCTGGACCCTAACCTGACTAACTCTGTTCTCTCTGTCCCTGGACACTAACCTGACTAACTCTGTGCTCTCTGTCCCTGGACCCTAACCTGACTAACTCTGGTCTCTGTCCCTGGACCCTAACCTGACTAACTGTTCTCTCTGTCCCTAGACACTAACCCTGACTAACTCTGTTCTCTCTGTCCCTGGACCCTACCTGACTAACTCTGTTCTCTCTGTCCCTGGACACTAACCTGACTAACTCTGTTCTCTCTGTCCCTGGACCCTAACCTGACTAACTCTGGTCTCTGTCCCTGGACCCTAACCTGACTAACTGTTCTCTCTGTCCCTGGACACTAACCCTAACCTGACTAACTCTGTTCTCTGTCCCTGGACACTAGCCTGACTAACTGTTCTCTCTGTCCCTGGACCCTAACCCTGACTAACCACTGTGGTTTCAGTGAGGCAACAGTCCATGTGGACTGGAGGACGGAAAGAAAGAACGAGAGAGTCTCATCTGAGGAGGAGAGTTCCCCTGGGGACATCCTGCACCTTATTTCCTGTGTGAGTTCCAGTGTTTAATAGTGACCAAGCACAATGTCTGTGTGCGTACCCCCCTGTGCATGTGTGTGTGTGTGTGTGTGTGTGTGTGTGTACCCCCCTGTGTGTGTGTGTGTGTGTGTGTGTGTGTACCCCCCTGTGCATGTGTGTGTGTGTGTGTGTGTGTGTGTGTACACCCCTGTGTGTGTGTGTGTGTGTGTGTGTGTGTGTGTGTGTGTGTGTACCCCCCTGTGCGTGTGTGTGTGTGTGTACCCCCCTGTGTGTGTGTGTGTGTGTGTGTGTGTATGTATGTATGTGTGTGTGTAAATGCCACACTAAAATAGATTAAAAATGTCAAGAGGCTTTTACGAATCTGGACTGAGCTTGCCTGAGCCCCGGTACCAAACAGCCACCGAAACCAACCACGCCAGGCGAAACTTGGCAAGGCTGGCTGCAGGGAGCGGGAGGCTGGTGTGTGTGTGTGGGGGGGAGGGGGGAGGGTAAAACTGACACTGCAGAGGCACAGGGTCCCACAGGCCCAGACATGTCCATGGAGGGAGTGAGGGAGGGAGGGAGGGAGGCAGGAGCAGGGCGCGTAAATTAACTTCAACTTCTCTGCAGACACAGGCAGGACAGGTGTGGAGTCATGCACAGCTAAGAGGTACACCTGAGACCTGAACCTGCACACACACACACACACACACACACACACACACACACAGAGAGAGACACCTGACTGACAAGCAAGGCCCTCCACTCATCACTTCCTCCTCCCATCACGCTCTCCTCAGCATGGCAAGAAACAACCCACTCATCACTTCCTCCTCTCATCACCCTCTCCTCAGCATGGCAAGAAACAACCCACTCATCACTTCCTCCTCTCATCACCCTCTCCTCAGCATGGCAAGAAACAACCCACTCATCACTTCCTCCTCTCATCACCCTCTCCTCAGCATGGCAAGAAACAACCCACTCATCACTTCCTCCTCTCATCACCCTCTCCTCAGCATGGCAAGAAACAACCCACTCATCCACAGTAACATGAACACAACACCTTCAGTCACCTTAAGGAGCGTCTGCCTGCCTGTCTGTGAAATGCATTGTGCCCGGACAGTGCTCCAAACCAGTTAGACACGTCGTATGGCTTAACAGCCAGAGGGAGATGGTTTCATCATGCTGAGGTGTGGATGAGGAGCAGGCAGAGACAGATGTTTGTGGTCTACGTTGAGGTGTGGATGAGGAGCAGGCAGAGACAGATGTTTGTGGTCTACGTTGAGGTGTGGATGAGGAGCAGGCAGAGATAGAGGCTTGTAGTCGACACGTTGAGGTGTGGATGAGGAAAGGCAGAAATAGAGGCTTGTAGTCGACACGTTGAGGTGTAGATGAGGAGAGGCAGAGATAGAGGCTTGTAGTCGACACGTTGAGGTGTAGATGAGGAGAGACAGAGATAGAGGCTTGTAGTCGACACGTTGAGGTGTAGATGAGGAGAGGCAGAGATAGAGGCTTGTAGTCGACACGTTGAGGTGTAGATGAGGAGAGGCAGACATAGAGGCTTGTAGTCGACACGTTGAGGTGAAGATGAGGAGCAGCAGAAGCTTGCGACAACGACCCCAGTACATATGATCCTGTTGTTACTGGGAACTACGATAACGACCCCAGTACATATGATACCGTTGTTACTGGGAACTACGATAACGACCCCAGTACATATGATACCGTTGTTACTGGGAACTACGAAAACGACCCCAGTACATATGATACCGTTGTTACTGGGAACTACGAACCCAGTACATATGATACCGTTGTTACTGGGAACTACGACCCTAGTACATATGATACCGTTGTTACTGGGAACTACGACCCCAGTACATATGATACCGTTGTTACTGGGAACTACGATAACGACCCCAGTACATATGATACTGTTGTTACTGAGAACAACGACCCCAGTACATATGATACCATTGTTACTGGGAACTACGACCCCAGTACATATGATACCGTTGTTACTGGGAACTACGACCCCAGTACATATGATACTGTTGTTACTGGGAACTACGATAACGACCCCAGTACATATGATACTGTTGTTACTGAGAACAACGACCCCAGTACATATGATACCGTTGTTACTGGGAACTACGATAACGACCCCAGTACATATGATACCGTTGTTACTGGGAACTACGACCCCAGTACATATGATACCGTTGTTACTGAGAACTACGATAACGACCACAGTACATATGATACTGTTGTTACTGAGAACAACGGCCCCAGTACATATGATACCGTTGTTACTGGGAACTACGATAACGACCCCAGTACATACGATACCGTTGTTACTGGGAACTACAACCCCAGTACATATGATACCGTTGTTACTGGGAACTACGACCCCAGTACATATGATACCGTTGTTACTGGGAACTACGACCCCAGTACATATGATACCGTTGTTACTGGGAACTACGACCCCAGTACATATGATACCGTTGTTACTGGGAACTACGATAACGACCCCAGTACATATGATACCGTTGTTACTGGGAACTACGACCCCAGTACATATGATACCGTTGTTACTGAGAACTACGATAACGACCCCAGTACATATGATACTGTTGTTACTGACAACAACGACCCCAGTACATATGATAATGTTGTTACTGGGAACTACGATAACGACCCCAGTACATATGATACTGTTGTTACTGAGAACAACGACCCCAGTACATATGATACAGTTGTTACTCGGAACTACGACCCCAGTACATATGATACTGTTGTTACTGAGAACAACGACCCCAGTACATACGATACCGTTGTTACTGGGAACTACCGTTGTTACTGGGGAGTATGATAACGACCCCAGTACATATGATACCGTTGTTACTGGGGAGTATGATAACGACCCAAGTACATATGATACCGTTGTTACTGGGGAGTATGATAACGACCCCAGTACATATGATACCGTTGTTACTGGGGAGTATGATAACGACCCCAGTACATATGATACCGTTGTTACTGGGGAGTATGATAACGACCCCAGTACATATGATACCGTTGTTACTGGGAACTACTACCCCAGTACATATGATACTGTTGTTACTGAGAACAACGACCCCAGTACATATGATACCGTTGTTACTGGGGAGTATGATAACGACCCCAGTACATATGATACCGTTGTTACTGGGGAGTATGATAACGACCCCAGTACATATGATACCGTTGTTACTGGGGAGTATGATAACGACCCCAGTACATACGATACCGTTGTTACTGGGGAGTATGATAACGACCCCAGTACATATGATACCGTTGTTACTGGGAACTACGACCCCAGTACATATGATACCGTTGTTACTGGGAACTACGATAACGACCCCAGTACATATGATACCGTTGTTACTGGGAACTACGACCCCAGTACATATGATACCGTTGTTACTGAGAACTACGATAACGACCCCAGTACATATGATACTGTTGTTACTGACAACAACGACCCCAGTACATATGATAATGTTGTTACTGGGAACTACGATAACGACCCCAGTACATATGATACTGTTGTTACTGAGAACAACGACCCCAGTACATATGATACAGTTGTTACTCGGAACTACGACCCCAGTACATATGATACTGTTGTTACTGAGAACAACGACCCCAGTACATACGATACCGTTGTTACTGGGAACTACCGTTGTTACTGGGGAGTATGATAACGACCCCAGTACATATGATACCGTTGTTACTGGGGAGTATGATAACGACCCAAGTACATATGATACCGTTGTTACTGGGGAGTATGATAACGACCCCAGTACATATGATACCGTTGTTACTGGGGAGTATGATAACGACCCCAGTACATATGATACCGTTGTTACTGGGGAGTATGATAACGACCCCAGTACATATGATACCGTTGTTACTGGGGAGTATGATAACGACCCCAGTACATATGATACCGTTGTTACTGGGGAGTATGATAACGACCCCAGTACATATGATACCGTTGTTACTGGGGAGTATGATAACGACCCCAGTACATATGATACCGTTGTTACTGGGGAGTAGGATAACGACCCCAGTACATATGATACCGTTGTTACTGGGGAGTAGGATAACGACCCCAGTACATATGATACCGTTGTTACTGGGGAGTATGATAACGACCCCAGTACATATGATACCGTTGTTACTGGGGAGTATGATAACGACCCCAGTACATATGATACCGTTGTTACTGGGGAGTAGGATAACGACCCCAGTACATATGATACCGTTGTTACTGGGGAGTATGATAACGACCCCAGTACATATGATACCGTTGTTACTGGGGACTACGAACCCAGTACATATGATACCGTTGTTACTGGGGAGTATGATAACGACCCCAGTACATATGATACCGTTGTTACTGGGGGGTATGATAACGACCCCAGTACATATGATACCGTTGTTACTGGGAACTACGACCCCAGTACATATGATACCGTTGTTACTGGGGAGTATGATAACGACCCCAGTACATATGATACCGTTGTTACTGGGGAGTATGATAACGACCCCAGTACATATGATACCGTTGTTACTGGGGAGTATGATGACGACCCCAGTACATATGATACCGTTGTTACTGGGAACTACGACCCCAGTACATATGATACCGTTGTTACTGGGGAGTATGAGTTCATACAACGTATTCTGAGATCAGTTAAAAATGCGTATTCGTTGAGGTATTACAGTTAGTTATATTATTGAACGATGATTTAAACCAGAAAGTATTTATAAGAGAGAAAGATTGAGGATAATCAGACAAAGATAGATAATGGGAGTTAGAGGAGGGGTGGGGGGGGGGGCAGGCAGCTAACAGAAAGACAGAAGAACTGGTTTGAGGCCGTGAATAACAACTTACAGCTCTGTCGTACTGCTGATATGAAAACACCAGGGGGTCCTCATTTCTAAAACGGTGTGTACTCTTATTTCCCAAAACACCAGGGGTTTTTCCTTTATAAATCGGTGTATATGCTTATTTCCCAAAACACCAGTGCGCCAGTTTTCACGCAAAAGTTGGCATTTATAAAAAAGTGCTTATCCTCCTTTAAACTTTGGACCGTGCGTACACACTGTTTTGTAGTGGGTGAAGTATCGCATAGCAAGAAGGCAGAAGTAGCCTAGTAGCCTAGTAGCCTAGTAGCCTTGTAGCCTAGTAGCCTAGTAGCCTTGTAGCCTAGTAGCCTAGTAGCCTAGTAGCCTAGTAGCCTAGTAGCCTTGTAGCCTAGTAGCCTAGTAGCCTAGTAGCCTAGTAGCCTTGTAGCCTAGTAGCCTAGTAGCCTAGTAGCCTAGTAGCCTAGTAGCCTTGTAGCCTAGTAGCCTTGTAGCCTTGTAGCCTAGTAGCCTAGTAGCCTAGTAGCCTTGTAGCCTAGTAGCCTAGTAGCCTTGTAGCCTAGTAGCCTAGTAGCCTTGTAGCCTAGTAGCCTAGTAGCCTAGTAGCCTAGTAGCCTAGTAGCCTTGTAGCCTAGTAGCCAAGTAGCCTAGTAGCCTAGTAGCCTAGTAGCCTTGTAGCCTAGTAGCCTAGTAGCCTAGTAGCCTTGTAGCCTAGTAGCCTACTAGCCTAGTAGCCTAGTAGCCTAGTAGCCTAGTAGCCTTGTAGCCTAGTAGCCTAGTAGCCTAGTAGCCTAGTAGCCTAGTAGCCTAGTAGCCTAGTAGCCTAGTAGCCTTGTAGCCTTGTAGCCTAGTAGCCTAGTAGCCTAGTAGCCTAGTAGCCTAGTAGCCTAGTAGCCTAGTAGCCTAGTAGCCTAGTAGCCTTGTAGCCTAGTAGCCTAGTAGCCTAGTAGCCTAGTAGCCTAGTAGCCTTGTAGCCTAGTAGCCTAGTAGCCTAGTAGCCTAGTAGCCTAGTAGCCTAGTAGCCTAGTAGCCTAGTAGCCTAGGTATCTAGTGTAGATGGGGACATGAGACAACGCTCTTATTCACAACAAAAAAGTGATAAGAGACAAAAATCAACAAAAACATTTGCATCCTAAAACAATTTGAAACAGGCAGCTACACTGAGTTTACAAAACATTAAGAACACCCCCCTTTCGCCCTCAGAACAGCCTCAATTCGTCAGGCCACGGACTCTACAAGGTGTTGAAAGTGTTCCACAGGGGGATGCTGGCCCATGTTGACTCTACAAGGTGTTGACAGCGTTCCACAGGGATGCTGGCCCATGTTGACTCTACAAGGTGATGAAAGCGTTCCACAGGGATGCTGGCCCATGTTGACTCTACAAGGTGTTGAAAGCGTTCCACAGGGATGCTGGCCCATGTTGACTCTACAAGGTGTTGAAAGCGTTCCACAGGGATGCTGGCCCATGTTGACTCTACAAGGTGTTGAAAGCGTTCCACAGGGATGCTGGCCCATGTTGACTCTACAAGGTGTTGAAAGCGTTCCACAGGGATGCTGGCCCATGTTGACTCTACAAGGTGTTGACAGCGTTCCACAGGGATGCTGGCCCATGTTGACTCTACAAGGTGATGAAAGCGTTCCACAGGGATGCTGGCCCATGTTGACTCTACAAGGTGTTGAAAGCGTTCCACAGGGATGCTGGCCCATGTTGACTCTACAAGGTGTTGACAGCGTTCCACAGGGATGCTGGCCCATGTTGACTCTACAAGGTGATGAAAGCGTTCCACATGGATGCTGGCCCATGTTGACTCTACAAGGTGTTGAAAGTGTTCCACAGGGATGCTGGCCCATGTTGACTCTACAAGGTGTTGAAAGCGTTCCACAGGGATGCTGGCCCATGTTGACTCTACAAGGTGTTGAAAGCGTTCCACATGGATGCTGGCCCATGTTGACTCCAATGCTTCCCACAGTTGTGTCCAGTTGGCTGGATGTCCTTTGGGTGGTGGACCATTCTTGATACACACAGGACACTGTTGAGCGTGAAAAACCTAGCAGCGTTGCAGTTCTTGACACAAACAGGTGCGCCTGGCACCTACTACCATACCCCGTTCAAAGTCACTTAAATCTTTAGTCTTGCCCATTCACCCTCTGAATGGCAACACATACAACAATCCATGTCTCATTTGTCTCAAGGCTTAAAAATCCTTCTATAACCTGGTTTAATCAGCGCTAAGGCCTGTGGTCTATTCATCTGTGACACTAAAGGCCTGTGGTCTATTCAGCTGTGACACTAAAGGCCTGTGGTCTATTCAGCTGTGACACTAAAGGCCTGTGGTGTATTCAGCTGTGACACTAAAGGCCTGTGGTCTATTCAGCTGTGACACTAAAGGCCTGTGGTCTATTCAGCTGTGACACTAAAGGCCTGTGGTCTATTCATCTGTGACACTAAAGGCCTGTGGTCTATTCAGCTGTGACACTAAAGGCCTGTGGTCTATTCAGCTGTGACACTAAAGGCCTGTGGTCTATTCAGCTGTGACACTAAAGGCCTGTGGTCTATTCATAGGTGTCATGTAGGTCATGGTATCTCTATATAGCTGTCTTTACATCTCTCTGTCCACAGCCGTCAACAACTGGGATGCTTTATCTAACTTGACTAACCTCAATGTAGTGACTGTTATTTATGCTGCTGTCAACTACTAAGGACAATTCTAATGAGATCTTGAAGTGAAATGTGTTTGTTGGACTATATTTGGCCGAGGCAGCAGGTAGTCTAGTGGTTAGAGAGGCAGCAGGTAGTCTAGTGGTTAGAGAGGCAGCAGGTAGTCTAGTGGTTAGAGAGGCAGCAGGTAGTCTAGTGGTTAGAGTGGTGGGGCAGCAGGTAGCCTAGTGGTTAGAGAGGCAGCAGGTAGTCTAGTGGTTAGAGTGGTGGGGCAGCAGGTAGTCTAGTGGTTAGAGTGTAGGGGCAGCAGGTAGTCTAGTGGTTAGAGAGGCAGCAGGTAGTCTAGTGGTTAGAGAGGCAGCAGGTAGTCTAGTGGTTAGAGAGGCAGCAGGTAGTCTAGTGGTTAGAGAGGCAGCAGGAAGTCTAGTGGTTAGAGAGGCAGCAGGTAGTCTAGTGGTTAGAGAGGCAGCAGGTAGTCTAGTGGTTAGAGAGGCAGCAGGTAGTCTAGTGGTTAGAGTGTAGGGGCAGCAGGTAGTCTAGTGGTTAGAGAGGCAGCAGGTAGTCTAGTGTTTAGAGAGGCAGCAGGTAGTCTAGTGGTTAGAGTGTAGGGGCAGCAGGTAGTCTAGTGGTTAGAGAGGCAGCAGGTAGTCTAGTGGTTAGAGTGGTGGGGCAGCAGGTAGTCTAGTGGTTAGAGAGGCAGCAGGTAGTCTAGTGGTTAGAGTGTAGGGGCAGCAGGTAGTCTAGTGGTTAGAGAGGCAGCAGGTAGTCTAGTGTTTAGAGAGGCAGCAGGTAGTCTAGTGGTTAGAGTGTAGGGGCAGCAGGTAGTCTAGTGGTTAGAGAGGCAGCAGGTAGTCTAGTGGTTAGAGTGTAGGGGCAGCAGGTAGTCTAGTGGTTAGAGTGGTGGGGCAGCAGGTAGTCTAGTGGTTAGAGAGGCAGCAGGTAGTCTAGTGGTTAGAGAGGCAGCAGGTAGTCTAGTGGTTAGAGTGTAGGGGCAGCAGGTAGTCTAGTGGTTAGAGAGGCAGCAGGTAGTCTAGTGGTTAGAGTGGTGGGGCAGCAGGTAGTCTAGTGGTTAGAGAGGCAGCAGGTAGTCTAGTGGTTAGAGAGGCAGCAGGTAGTCTAGTGGTTAGAGAGGCAGCAGGTAGTCTAGTGGTTAGAGAGGCAGCAGGTAGTCTAGTGGTTAGAGAGGCAGCAGGAAGTCTAGTGGTTAGAGAGGCAGCAGGTAGTCTAGTGGTTAGAGAGGCAGCAGGTAGTCTAGTGGTTAGAGAGGCAGCAGGTAGTCTAGTGGTTAGAGAGGCAGCAGGTAGTCTAGTGGTTAGAGAGGCAGCAGGTAGTCTAGTGGTTAGAGAGGCAGCAGGTAGTCTAGTGGTTAGAGAGGCAGCAGGTAGTCTAGTGGTTAGAGAGGCAGCAGGTAGTCTAGTGGTTAGAGAGGCAGCAGGTAGTCTAGTGTTTAGAGAGGCAGCAGGTAGTCTAGTGGTTAGAGTGTAGGGGCAGCAGGTAGTCTAGTGGTTAGAGAGGCAGCAGGTAGTCTAGTGGTTAGAGTGGTGGGGCAGCAGGTAGTCTAGTGGTTAGAGAGGCAGCAGGTAGTCTAGTGGTTAGAGAGGCAGCAGGTAGTCTAGTGGTTAGAGAGGCAGCAGGTAGTCTAGTGGTTAGAGAGGCAGCAGGTAGTCTAGTGGTTAGAGTGGTGGGGCAGCAGGTAGTCTAGTGGTTAGAGAGGCAGCAGGTAGTCTAGTGGTTAGAGAGGCAGCAGGTAGTCTAGTGGTTAGAGAGGCAGCAGGTAGTCTAGTGGTTAGAGAGGCAGCAGGTAGTCTAGTGGTTAGAGAGGCAGCAGGTAGTCTAGTGGTTAGAGTGGTGGGGCAGCAGGTAGTCTAGTGGTTAGAGTGTAGGGGCAGCAGGTAGTCTAGTGGTTAGAGTGTAGGGGCAGCAGGTAGTCTAGTGGTTAGAGTGGTGGGGCAGCAGGTAGTCTAGTGGTTAGAGTGGTGGGGCAGCAGGTAGTCTAGTGGTTAGAGTGTAGGGGCGGCAGGTAGCCTAGTGGTTAGAGTGTAGGGCCGGCAGGTAGCAGAGTGGTTAGAGTGTGGGGGCGGCAGGGTAGCCTAGTGGTTAGAGTGTAGGGGCGGCAGGTAGCCTAGTGGTTAGAGAGGCAGCAGGTAGTCTAGTGGTTAGAGTGGTGGGGCAGCAGGTAGTCTAGTGGTTAGAGTGTAGGGGCGGCAGGTAGCCTAGTGGTTAGAGTGTAGGGCCGGCAGGTAGTCTAGTGGTTAGAGAGGCAGCAGGTAGTCTAGTGGTTAGAGTGTAGGGGCAGCAGGTAGTCTAGTGGTTAGAGTGTAGGGGCAGCAGGTAGTCTAGTGGTTAGAGTGTAGGGGCGGCAGGTAGTCTAGTGGTTAGAGTGTAGGGGCAGCAGGTAGTCTAGTGGTTAGAGTGTAGGGGCGGCAGGTAGTCTAGTGGTTAGAGTGTAGGGGCAGCAGGTAGTCTAGTGGTTAGAGAGGCAGCAGGTAGTCTAGTGGTTAGAGTGTAGGGGCAGCAGGTAGTCTAGTGGTTAGAGTGTAGGGGCAGCAGGTAGTCTAGTGGTTAGAGTGTAGGGGCAGCAGGTAGTCTAGTGGTTAGAGTGTAGGGGCGGCAGGTAGTCTAGTGGTTAGAGTGTAGGGGCAGCAGGTAGTCTAGTGGTTAGAGTGTAGGGGCGGCAGGTAGCCTAGTGGTTAGAGTGTAGGGGCGGCAGGTAGTCTAGTGGTTAGAGTGTAGGGGCAGCAGGTAGTCTAGTGGTTAGAGTGTAGGGGCGGCAGGTAGCCTAGTGGTTAGAGTGTAGGGCCGGCAGGTAGCCTAGTGGTTAGAGTGTGGGGGAGGCAGGGTAGCCTAGTGGTTAGAGTGTAGGGGCGGCAGGTAGCCTAGTGGTTAGAGTGTAGGGGCAGCAGGTAGTCTAGTGGTTAGAGTGGTGGGGCAGCAGGTAGTCTAGTGGTTAGAGTGTAGGGGCAGCAGGTAGTCTAGTGGGCCAACCGAAAGGTTGCTAGATTGAATCCCCGAGCTAACATGGTAAAACTCTGTCGTTCTGCCCCTGAACAAGGCAGTTAACCCACTGTTCCTAGGCTGTCATTGTAAATAAGAATTTGTTCTTAACTGACCTGCCTAGTTAAATAAAAGTGTAAATAAAACATTTATTTAAAAAATTGAAACATTGTGTAATCTAAAAGCCCATGTTTAACCTTCTCTATTATTAGGGCAGAATCCTACCTTGAGATGCGCAAGTTTTCACACAAATCTTCAATTGACATCAATTCACTAACTGAACTGAGCGAATTAAAAACGTAATTGACCCCGACCGGGGTCAGAGAGACAGAGGAGGAGGATGATGAAGAAGTAGAGGAGTGTTACCAGGCGATCTGCGTAACGAAGGGCTTCAGCTCGGTGGGTTCGTAGGCCCTGGCAAAGGCCCAACAGACGTAGCAGGCTGCATCTCGTACGTTAGAACCAACGCTACACGCTCCTCTCTTTTCATCATAGACCAAGGCCTTCAGGATCAGAGGCACCACTGGAGAGAGAGAGAGATCAGGGAGAGAGAGAGAGAGGGAGGGAGAGAGAGAGAGAGAAGGGAGAGAGAGGGAGAGAGAGAGAAGGGGGAGGGGGAGACAGAGAGAGACAGAGGGAGAGAGAGAGAGATCAGGGAGAGAGAGAGAGAGAAGGGGGAGGGAGAGATAGAGAGAGACAGAGGGAGAGAGAGAGAGAGAGAGAGAGATCAGGGAGAGAGAGAGAGAGAAGGGGGAGGGAGAGATAGAGAGAGGGAGGGGGGAGGGGGAGACAGAGAGAGAGAGACAGAGGGAGAGAGAGAGAGAGAGACAGAAGGGGGAGAGGGAGAGAGAGAGAGAGAGAAGGGGGAGGGGGAGACAGAGAGAGAGAGACAGAGGGAGAGAGAGAGAGAGAGACAGAAGGGGGAGAGGGAGAGAGAGAGAGAGAGACAGAAGGGGGAGGGAGAGAGAGAGAGACAGAGAAGGGGGAGGGAGAGAGAGACAGAGAAGGGGGAGAGAGAGAGAGAGAGGGAGAGGGAGGGAGAGATCAGGGAGAGATAGAGAAGGGGGAGAGAGACAGAGATAGAGAAGGGGGAGAGAGACAGAGAGAGAGAAGGGGAGAGAGAGAGAGAAGGGAGAAGGGGGAGAGAGAGAGAGAGAGAGGGAGGGAGAGATCAGGGAGAGATAGAGAAGGGGGAGAGAGACAGAGATAGAGAAGGGGGAGAGAGACAGAGAGAGAGAAGGGGAGAGAGAGAGAGAGAAGGGGGAGGGAGAGAAAGACAAATGAGTAGTCAACAGACAAAGATAACATCTTAAACAGTTCAGAAGTAGTTTATTGGCAGTTCATTACAACTTCATATGTCGGTCATTAATAAAGTGATATATTACTCCGTGTGATTGTCGTTTTGGTGTAAATGACACACAGCTGTGTTATAATGTATTATTACTGGTTTACTAAATCCATTAGTCCAATCACATCATAGGCTTATCCATCTCCCCTGGCAACAGTTGTATCACCATGGCAGCTTGTAGTTCATGTGGGATTCTAAGTCATGCCACCTATCAGATCCTCTTCCTGTCCTCGCCTCATTGGCCCTGGCCTCTGTGGTTCACTCCAATACAAGACACTGAGAGACTGGTGGGGTTAACGGTGTCGCTGTGAACCAACACCTCTCACATCTTTTACTGAGAAAAACCCTTTCATCCTTTTAACCTTTTAACCGCTGTGGTGGAATGAGCAGCTTCCACTCCTATGACTGTGCCCTCATCCCTCCACCTCTCTGCCCTCATCCCTCCATCTCTCTGCCCTCATCCCTCCATCTCTCTGCCCTCATCCCTCCATCTCTCTGCCCTCATCCCTCCACCTCTCTGCCCTCATCCCTCCACCTCTCTGCCCTCATCCCTCCACCTCTCTGCCCTCGTCTCTCTGCCTGTCCACCTGTGGTAGAATGAGCAGCTTCCACTCCTATGACTGTGCCCTCATCCCTCCACCTCTCTGCCCTCATCCCTCCACCTCTCTGCCCTCATCCCTCCACCTCTCTGCCCTCATCCCTCCACCTCTCTGCCCTCATCCCTCCACCTCTCTGCCCTCATCCCTCCACCTCTCTGCCCTCATCCCTCCACCTCTCTGCCCTCATCCCTCCACCTCTCTGCCCTCATCCCTCCACCTCTCTGCCCTCATCCCTCCACCTCTCTACCCTCATCCCTCCACCTCTCTGCCCTCATCCCTCCACCTCTCTGCCCTCATCCCTCCACCTCTCTGCCCTCATCCCTCCACCTCTCTGCCCTCATCCTTCCACCTCTCTGCCCTCTCTACCCTCTATACCCTCGTCTCTCTGCCTGTCCACCTGTGGTGGAATGAGCAGCTTCCACTCCTATGACTGTGCCCTCATCCCTCCACCTCTCTGCCCTCATCCCTCCACCTCTCTGCCCTCATCCCTCCACCTCTCTGCCCTCATCCCTCCACCTCTCTGCCCTCATCCCTCCACCTCTCTGCCCTCATCCCTCCACCTCTCTGCCCTCATCCCTCCACCTCTCTGCCCTCATCCCTCCCCCTCTCTGCCCTCATCCCTCCACCTCTCTGCCCTCATCCCTCCACCTCTCTGCCCTCATCCCTCCACCTCTCTGCCCTCATCCCTCCACCTCTCTGCCCTCATCCCTCCACCTCTCTGCCCTCTCTACCCTCTATACCCTCGTCTCTCTGCCTGTCCACCTGTGGTGGAATGAGCAGCTTCCACTCCTATGACTGTGCCCTCATCCCTCCACCTCTCTGCCCTCATCCCTCCACCTCTCTGCCCTCATCCCCCCACCTCTCTGCCCTCATCCCTCCACCTCTCTGCCCTCATCCCTCCACCTCTCTGCCCTCATCCCTCCACCTCTCTGCCCTCATCCCTCCACCTCTCTACCCTCATCCCTCCACCTCTCTACCCTCATCCCTCCACCTCTCTACCCTCATGCCTCCACCTCTCTGCCCTCATCCCTCCACCTCTCTGCCCTCATCCCTCCACCTCTCTGCCCTCATCCCTCCACCTCTCTGCCCTCATCCCTCCACCTCTCTGCCCTCATCCCTCCACCTCTCTACCCTCATCCCTCCACCTCTCTGCCCTCATCCCTCCACCTCTCTGCCCTCATCCCTCCACCTCTCTGCCCTCATCCCTCCACCTCTCTACCCTCATTCTACACAAACTAATTATCTGGTTCAAACGACCTGAGAAGTGGAGAGGGAAAAGCATTGAGACATGACTCATCAGAAATGACAGCTGATAACAGCCGTGTGTAAACTACCTCGGCCGAAATCACAGTCAACTGAGTCCAACTTTGCGTGCTGGAGTAGAGAGCGTGCTGTGTTTGCTATGGGGTGGCAGGGTAGCCTAGTGGTTAGAGTGTAGAGGCAGCAGGGTAGCCTAGTGGTTAGAGTGTAGAGGCGGCAGGGTAGCCTAGTGGTTAGAGCGTTGGACTAGTAACCAGAAGGTTGCAAGTTCAAACCCCCAAGCTGACAAGGTACAAATCTGTCATTCTGCCCCTGAACAGGCAGTTAACCCACTGTTCCCAGGCCGTCATTGAAAATAAGAATTTGTTCTTAACTGGTTAAATAAAGGTACATTTTAAAAACATTTTCTAAATGTACAGTGCATTCAGAAAGTATTAAAAACCCTTGACTTTTACCACATTTAGTTAAGTTACAGCCTTATTTTAAAATGGATTATATAGTTTCCCCCCCCCCCAACAGGGAAACAGGTAGACAGGTAGACAGGGAAACAGGGAAACAGGTAGACAGGTAGACAGGTAGACAGGTAGACAGGGAAACAGGGAAACAGGGAAACAGGTAGACAGGTAGACAGGTAGACAGGTAGACAGGGAAACAGGGAAACAGGTAGAACGTATTTAATTATGTATTATTGGTACCGGCAGCTGAACTGATCAACACTAAATAGACACATCTTTGACTGTACATGTTAACTCCAGACTTAATGCACAAAGTGTATTTTCTGTCAGTTTATCCACTCACTAGCAGCATTGCTTCGAGTAGGAACGAGGAAGACAGACGTGCTTCTAATGTGACTAACATGATGCAGTTTATCCACTCACTAGCAGCATTGCTTCGAGTTGGAACGAGGAAGACAGACGTGCTTCTAATGTGACTAACATGATGCAGTTGGCTCCCCGTACGGTTTCTTTCTAATTCTAGCGTGTACGCGCTCGTTCACGTGTAAAAAAAATTAAATCAAAAAAACTGTTTGATTTGGGCTTTAAAACTAGATAAACTAAGATAAAGTTTGAGGTCATTCTTTTTCAATGTTGACACTGGACATTAAAAAGACTGGCGCTGTCATACAGTGACAGGTAGAGGTCAACACCACAGCCAACAACACCCTTATTTGCCTGAATGCAAAATGACCTTTTCCCATTATTGCCTCGGGATGTTGTGGGAACTTCTGTTAAAACACTTTGCTCAATTCATGATGGCGTATTTAAGAGAAGTATGTCTAAGCTTTGACCTGCCCGCCTTAATGCCCATGTTGTGTTTCCCAGGAAGGAGAACAAGGACAGGGAGGGAGAGAGACAGGGAGGGAGAGAGAGAGACAGGGAGGGAGGGAGAGAGAGATAGAGACAGGGAGGGAGGGAGGGAGAGAGAGAGAGAGAGACAGGGAGAGCGAGAGAGAGAGAGACAGGGAGGGAGAGAGAGAGAGAGACAGGGAGGGAGAGAGAGAGAGACAGGGAGGGAGGGAGAGAGAGAGAGAGACAGGGAGGGAGGGAGAGAGAGAGAGAGAGACAGGGAGGGAGGGAGAGAGAGAGTGAGACAGGGAGGGAGGGAGGGAGAGAGAGAGACAGGGAGGGAGAGAGAGAGACAGGGAGGGAGAGAGAGAGACAGGGAGGGAGAGAGAGAGACAGGGAGGGAGAGAGAGAGACAGGGAGGGAGAGAGAGACAGGGAGGGAGAGAGAGAGACAGGGAAGGAGAGAGACAGGGAGGGAGACGGGGAGGGAGGGAGACGGGGAGGGAGAGAGAGAGACGGGGAGGGAGAGAGAGAGACGGGGAGGGAGAGAGAGAGACGGGGAGGGAGAGAGAGAGACGGGGAGGGAGAGAGAGAGACGGGGAGGGAGAGAGAGAGACGGGGAGGGAGAGAGAGAGACGGGGAGGGAGAGAGAGAGACGGGGAGGGAGAGAGAGAGACGGGGAGGGAGAGAGAGAGACGGGGAGGGAGAGAGAGAGACGGGGAGGGAGAGAGAGAGACAGGGAGGGAGAGAGAGAGACAGGGAGGGAGAGAGAGAGACAGGGAGGGAGAGAGAGAGACAGGGAGGGAGAGAGAGAGACAGGGAGGGAGAGAGAGAGACAGGGAGGGAGAGAGACAGGGAGGGAGAGAGAGAGAGACAGGGAGGGAGAGAGAGAGAGACAGGGAGGGAGAGAGAGAGACAGGGAGGGAGGGAGAGAGACAGGGAGGGAGGGAGAGAGACAGGGAAGGAGGGAGAGAGACAGGGAAGGAGGGAGGGAGACAGGGAGGGAGAGAGACAGGGAGGGAGGGAGGGAGAGAGACAGGGAGGGAGGGAGGGAGGGAGAGAGACAGGGAGGGAGGGGGGGAGGGAGGGAGGGAGAGAGACAGGGAGGGAGAGAGAGAGAGACAGGGAGGGAGAGAGAGAGACAGGGAGAGAGAGAGAGAGAGACAGGGAGAGAGAGAGAGAGACAGGGAGAGAGAGAGAGAGACAGGGAGGGAGAGAGAGAGACAGGGAGGGAGAGAGAGAGACAGGGAGGGAGAGAGAGAGACAGGGAGGGAGAGCGAGAGACGGGGAGGGAGAGCGAGAGAGAGACGGGGAGGGAGAGAGAGAGACAGGGAGGGAGGGAGAGAGACAGGGAAGGAGGGAGGGAGACAGGGAAGGAGGGAGGGAGAGAGAGAAAGACTGGGAGGGAGGGAGAGAGAGAGACAGGGAGGGAGGGAGGGAGGGAGAGAGACAGGGAGGGAGGGGGGGAGGGAGGGAGGGAGAGAGACAGGGAGGGAGGGAGGGAGGGAGAGAGACAGGGAGGGAGGGGGGGAGGGAGGGAGGGAGAGAGAGAGACAGGGAGGGAGAGAGAGAGAGAGACAGGGAGGGAGAGAGAGAGACAGGGAGAGAGAGAGAGAGAGACAGGGAGAGAGAGAGAGAGACAGGGAGAGAGAGAGAGAGACAGGGAGGGAGAGAGAGAGACAGGGAGGGAGAGAGATAGACAGGGAGGGAGAGAGAGAGACAGGGAGGGAGAGAGAGAGACAGGGAGGGAGAGAGAGAGACGGGGAGGGAGAGAGAGAGACAGGGAGGGAGGGAGAGAGACAGGGAAGGAGGGAGGGAGACAGGGAAGGAGGGAGGGAGAGAGAGAAAGACTGGGAGGGAGGGAGAGAGAGAAAGACTGGGAGGGAGGGAGGGAGGGAGACAGGGAGGGAGGGAGGGAGAGAAAGACTGGGAGGGAGGGAGGGAGGGAGAGAGACAGGGAGGGAGGGAGGGAGAGAGAGAGACAGGGAGGGAGGGAGAGAGACAGGGAGGGAGGGAGGGAGGGAGACAGGGAGGGAGAGAGAGACGAGGAGGGAGAGAGAGACGGGGAGGGAGAGAGAGAGACGGGGAGGGAGAGAGAGAGACGGGGAGGGAGAGAGAGAGACGGGGAGGGAGAGAGAGAGACGGGGAGGGAGAGAGAGAGACGGGGAGGGAGAGAGAGAGACGGGGAGGGAGAGAGAGAGACGGGGAGGGAGAGAGAGAGACGGGGAGGGAGAGAGAGAGACGGGGAGGGAGAGAGAGAGACGGGGAGGGAGAGAGAGAGACGGGGAGGGAGAGAGAGAGACGGGGAGGGAGAGAGAGAGACGGGGAGGGAGAGAGAGAGACGGGGAGGGAGAGAGAGAGACAGGGAGGGAGAGAGAGAGACAGGGAGGGAGAGAGAGAGACAGGGAGGGAGAGAGAGACAGGGAGGGAGAGAGAGACAGGGAGGGAGAGAGACAGGGAGGGAGAGAGAGAGAGACAGGGAGGGAGAGAGAGAGAGAGAGACAGGGAGGGAGAGAGAGGGACAGGGAGGGAGGGAGAGAGACAGGGAGGGAGAGAGACAGGGAAGGAGGGAGAGAGACAGGGAAGGAGGGAGGGAGACAGGGAGGGAGGGAGAGAGAGACAGGGAGGGAGAGAGAGAGAGACAGGGAGGGAGAGAGAGAGAGACAGGGAGGGAGGGAGAGAGACAGGGAGGGAGGGAGGGAGAGAGAGAGACAGGGAGGGAGGGAGGGAG